>NW_006792529.1:601085-645871 GCF_000442215.2 Lipotes vexillifer
GACGCGCAGGCTCAGCGGCCATGGCTCACGGGCGCAGCCGCTCCGCGGCATGTGGGATCTTCCCGGACTGGGGCACGAACCCCTGTCCCCTTCATCGGCAGGCGGACTCTCAACCACTGCGCCACCAGGGAAGCCCTACACCTATTCTTAAATGAGATTTGTTTATAAATTTTCCGTAAAAAGAGTCCATTGCTGGAGTGATATCTTCTTAAGAAGTGCTTCTGTATCTCAATAAAACTAGGGGAAAAAAAGAAAAAGAAACACTTCTGTAACCAAAGACTGGTGCTTCTCCTTATCTAAAGTTGCCTTTACACTGAGGCTTTAGGTAGCAACACAAATCATATAAAACCAACACCACACTGTCCAACAAAGAAAAACAGGGAGCTTACAAGAGGAAGCACATTGGCATAGCGGACCCTTAGCAACACACACATAAATAGTGCTTCACTACCACAAGCACCAAGAATAACATTTAAATCTGAAAAAAAAATTGCAGTCAGGTGAAACCTGGCATTTATATATTTTTGTCTATTTCAAATTAAACTTAACCAAATACCTTAAAACCAACTTTTTATCAAGGACAGATAGAAAGAAAGTTGACATATAAATATAAATCTGAATTCATCATATGGCCTATATGTACATGTCTACATAAGAATTATCTTTTTCAGTGAAATCTCACAGTAAATTCAGTAAGATACAATCTATGTGTGTGTTCCTCTCTGTGTCTGTCTGTCTCCATCTCCCTCTCTCTCACACAGGCACAAAAAAATTATTAGGTGATGTGATTTCCATCACAGTCAAGAAAATAGCCATTCACTTAGAAAGCAGGAGGAGCAGGCAGAGATCATTTGGTTCGGGGGCTGCAAGTTCAAATGCCCAGAGGAGCTATGAAGTACCACAAGCTCGGCTTAAAACAAGAGAAATGTATTCTCTCAGAGTACTGGAGGCTACATGTCAGAAATCAAGTTGGGGCCAGAACATGCCGTCTCTGAAGGCACTAAGAAAGGATCTGTCCTTGCCTCTTCTACCTTCCAATGGTTGCCAGCAATCCTTAGCTTTCCTTGCCTTACAGATGCATCATTCCAACCTCTGCCTCTGTCTTTCCATGGCCTGCTCTCCTGTGTGTCTGTTCTCTGTGTCCAAATCGCCCTCTTCTTTAAAGGACACCAGTTATAATGGATTTAAGCCCCACCCCAAACCAGAACCAGGATGACCTCATCTTAATTCAATTACATCTGAAAAGACGCTAACAAAGTTACATCCATAGATTCCAAGGTGACACTATTCAACCTAATACAGCATCTAATCTATTCAAGATTGATTTTATGAAGATTCTGAAATATCAGTAATCACTACAGAATAAATAAGATTCTAAAATAAATCAAATGAATGTACATATTTCTTACATTGTTTTCTAAGATTATATTTAATTCTGGGTATATGGAGACACCCACTAATATTACAACTGAAAAAATCAGAGAAAATGCATAATTATAAAAATTTGGCTGATTTTAAGCTGTCTTGCCTCATGTATCTCAAATTATCAGTAGATTTTAATGCTTCAATAATCCATAAGAAGCTAAGTAATCAGGCAGAATAAATGGGGAGGAGGAATCAATGATACAATGGCCTCCTCTCTCATTTCCTTGCATTACTTGAGGGGCTTCCTTGATCTCCAACTGTAGTTATTGTTATCTATTACTGTGCCCATTGTAAAGCATTACATAAATCAAGTAAACAGATCTATTCCCCAACCATCGGAAGCTTGCAATTTGCAATATTCACATTAATTAACAACTAATATTAGGCTTGCCCTCTGATAGACAGACAAGATCCCTGAGTGTTGGGATCCCACAGCTCTGCCATTATTAGTTGTAGGACCTGAGCAGGTTGCTTACCCTCTCTATATATCACTTCTTCACTTGAATAGTGAAATGGGACAGCCTAGATTATCTCTAAAGTTCCTTCCAATTCTAAATGGAAAGAGGGAATGTCTACATTTATTGAACGTGTGCATTAGAGAGTGTTTCAGAAGTTAAATAGAGGAAGAGACCGTCAACACTCAGTCTTTAGTTCAAAGTTTCTAAAGAATAGCATACTAGATGTATTTCAAAACATCACTTCAATTGATGCATTGAAGGCAAGAAAATCTTGGGTTAGAAAATGGGAAATGTATTGTTAGAGGAAGGCAGGTGAGATAGACCTGGGAGACAAGAACAATGAAATAGATAGGCAGATGAAAGTAAGTGTAAGCTATGGGGCATTGGGGGTGGAGGTAAGTGGGAAGTAGCCATGGCAAATTAGCTGAAAAGGGTAAAAGGGAGAAGCAGGGAAAGGGGCAGAAATGAAAAAGAAAAGAATGGGAATTATACAGAGAAGATATTGAAAAACAGTTTTAGGGTTTCAGAGACAATGCGTTCCTCACACATAGATGAGTCCTCCATTTTAGGAAATTCATGCAAAAATAACAGAATAAATACTCTTGACTAAAGGATAGACGGTCCTGAATCATCCCATGGGAAAGATGCGAAGCAATGCAATGACACACTACTATGAGAAACCTGGACGCAGATGTAGGAGGCCCTGCTGGTGCCCTGTACCTCTCCCTCCACTCATCTCTGATTTTTCATCACAGCTGCAGTGAACAGTTCCAAATAAGCTCAGACTCGACTTACTTTGGCAGTGTCCTAAGTCCAGCAGGTACCATACCTCTTTCTATAATACTTTATGGGTCAAGCCTTCTCCAACTCCAATAAAGACTGCTTAGCATCCCCAAGGAAGCTCAGCCTGAAATGCTGGAGGGGTTATTGCCCCCAGGGGCAACCTTCAACCAATAAGGAACTGCAGTCACTACTCCCAAGTGCTTTTGTCTCAAGTCCTTAAGGAGATAACCTGGGATACCTAATGTTTGCCTCTCAGGAAGTCTTGACCAAATTGAGTCCCTACTGCCCACAGTAGAGACTTCTTCCTCCATTCCCCTCTCCCTCTCCCTCACTCCTGCCCTCTGCAATGATCTCTGAAATATACTACTTACACCCAAGTCCTTTTCAATCTCTGCTGCAGACTCAGAGTTTTTGGAAATTGTCTCTTTCAAGAAAATTCTTGAAAGTAATTTTTCAGTAGTCAAATCTAAATTTTCAGTAGTCAAATCTAAAGAACAACAGTGGTTAGAAGAGGCATGGAGTCTAGCTCTGTTACTAAGTGGCTGTATGACCTTGAACAAGTCAGTTAACCTGTCCAATCTGTGGTTTTCATGCGAGTGTTATGATATTCCAATTAATATAGTCTTTAATTTGAAAATGTATCTATCAATCCATAGTTCAGAAATAATGAGACCAAACAGGTAAGATCCTCTATACCTTGTTTGTTGAAATGTAATTCCTCCACAGTCTATTATATTTAAAGACTTTAATGAGAACCCACAGTGATTTAAATTGATTCACATTTTCTGGACTAATGTTTATTTCCCTTCCAAGTTCCCAAATGGTCTAGTACCAAATCAAGTAGAATATCCACATTTATTGCCAGAAAGAATAAGAACTCAGTGCCATAGAGTTTTGGATAATAAAGAACCTATATGGGTTGATTTACTAAACATCCTAATTGTAAACTTATTCTGTAATTCTAAGACAGGTATGTACTGTCTCATTTGTAATATATCTCCTTTTCACTGTAAATCACTGTAAATCAACTGTTCATAATTCCACAAAATTATGTCTTGATCTATAATAACTAAAATATAGTCCCGAATTAATGCATGTGTTTAAACAGCACTATAGCATGTTTTGAGTCATGAGAAACTATTTAGGGAACAGTTTCTGACAATTTTGTTTACTGATCAGAAAAATTTGCATTTGGTTGTCCTTGAAATTTCCTTTCTGCATCAGTTTCTCACTTCTCAGGAGAATACATTCCTTATATGCAAAAGATTTTAGAACATAATCTAGACAGCTACCACACGTTCTGCAGAGCTTCTATTTATGGAACTCAGAGAACAAGGCAGCGCCAAAAAACATGTGAAGTTATGAATTCTAACATAAATTAATTGGCAGGGAGGAGGCAAACCAACCTGAATAATGCCTATACAGAAGTCTAAGAGCCTTCTACTTAAGTTTGACCTCCTTGTAGAGCTTAAAGGGGAAGAAGCGTCAGTAACTGGGAGGCCCTCCTATGGCAGAACTCAAGTCCACACTTCGTATGACTGACTACCTTGTTCTGAGATGTCAGCAGCTCTAGCAGAGGTTTGTTGCTTGTTACAGAAGGCTCGTATCAGACAAGAATTACCCTCTATGCTACCACAGCACCTTATTTACGGACCTGCCCTTGGACCCAGAGAAGCCCCGTTCTCTTTCCTGAGGTCAATAATTATGGCTTAGATGCTGACCAAAGTCATTCAAAATTTGAAATATTCAGGTCAGGAATGAAGGAGGTATCACTTTTCAGATTTCAGAGAAAAAATGAGTTCATTTTGAAAAATAACATTTATTATAGCAGGAGATATAGCAGAAATTCACCACACACATGTTGGAAAGGAAACGCTGGTAATGAAAGGTAAACTTTCTCCCTGCTCTCTTCTTAATGGTCCCTCAGGAGCAAATCTGTGTAATCTCTGAATTTCTCGATGTGGTCTCGCATTTCATTTTTATTATAAATTCAGGGCAGGCCAGACAAGGCACAAGTCCAAAACAAATTAGAAATAGTGTTTGACAACTCTGTGCCAGACATTAATTAAGTGTTTTATGTATGTAATCACATATAAACCTCACCAAATCATCCTGAGTACCTTGGAAAACTAACTTGTCCAAGATTATACAATAAGCAAGTGTCAGAATCAAAGTCTAAACCAGATCTATCAGATTTTACAATCATAATCTCTCCTATAACAGATTAAACAAAAACTGAAAATTCGAGGGAGAAGATAATCTTAATAGAAAGGAATTCTACTAATGACATCAAAGTTCCCTGTCATGTCTCTGTGGCATCAGAGCCTGGTCAGAAGATTCTATACAATAGAATTATCAAAAATTATTTTACTATTACATTCAATAGTACTATATTATTTATTATGCATAGAACATGTAAGTTGATTTGGGGATAATCAAGAGAGTCAAACCACCAAAGACAATATACACTGAAAAACATCTGCATGAAAATAATACCTATCTTAAGAGAAATGATCTCCTTTCTAAGAAATTCAAGTGATGTTACAGGGGTATTTCTTTGAAGTAACTAGATTGCAGGACTGAACTATTACTTCATCTGTTATCAACCAATTCTAAATGGTAAAATTGAAAATGTTGTACAGCTTCTCTTTGTTTGATTGGAAAGTTCACAGCAAAGGTTTTGGAGAAGCAATATCAACATCTGAGCCTAAGAGAAGGGCCATATTATGCATTAGAGGACATAATTTAATGGCAGAACTGACAAGATATAGAGATAATAAACAATATTTATTGATCACTTATTGTATGCCAGATACTAGAACGATACATTCATTATCTCAGGCCATACAACAACTCTACCTCTTATGTACTATTATTATCTCCATTTCATAGAGGAAATGGAGGCTTAATGTGGTCAAACAATACCCAAATCACAAAACTTGTAAAAGGCAGAATCAAGATTTGAACACAAGCAGCAGTTTGTTTTCAGATTCCTCACACCATATTGCTTTCATAATATTTAATATTTGGACTCAACTTCTGATAGTTACTGAAAAGAGATGTTCACTAAAGAAGATGATGTTTAGGCAGAGGTATGATTAGAGCTGGGAAAATATTAATATTGCCATTTATTTGGGTTTATCCCTCCTTCCTCTGAGGAATTATCTTCTGTTCATTTTGTGCATGTAATAACCAAATAAATTGTTATGGATAGAAGGATATATTCTATCTCCATAAACATAAGAAACTCACATTATCCATAAAATCTATTGCAAAAATTCTATCATAAAGAGTGTCATTAATGAGCCTGTCTTCCCCCCATTTCTTTTTTTTTTTTTTTTTTTTTTTTTTTTTTTTGCGGTCCGCGGGCCTCTCACTGTTGTGGCCTCTCCCGTTGCGGAGCACAGGCTCCGGACGCGCAGGCTCAGCAGCCATGGCTCACGGGCCCAGCCGCTCCGCGGCACGTGGGATCTTCCCGGACCGGGGCACGAACCCGTGTCTCCTGCATCGGCAGGCGGACTCTCAACAACCGCGCCACCAGGGAAGCGCTTCCCCCCATTTCTTAGTCACTCCCCTTTTTCAGGAATTCTCATCTATGAATTTCTTCCACCTACTTGTAAATCTGAGCACCCTGTAAAACACATATCTTTATTCACACACACACACACACACACACACACACACACACACACTGTGTCTCTATAAAATTTGCTCTTCATAGCAAAAACTGTGCTTTTTAAAATTCTTTTTTAGTTTATAGCCTGCATAAGCTCTCATACTTTAGCCATTGCACTCTCTGTGTTGTGCATATTGTCTTCTAAATTGCATATTGTTCTGGACAAGGACTTTTACACAAAGGAAATGAGGAGTTCGACTTTGTTTCTAATTTCCAACTTTCCCTTCATTGTCCTTTTAATTCATCCTTCTGTACCTGTGAGCTTCCAACTAATGCTGCAATTTCAACTGGAAAATACTCCAAAATACACCCTACACCAATAATTAAATAAGTGGGGTTTCATAGAGCACAGAGGAAGAGCAGGTGGTGATGTAATTTAGGAATATTAACAATGATAACCACTAATACTTATGGACTTTACTGGAAGCTTAGGCACTTTTAAATGAAATAACTCACTTAACTCACAAAACCATCTTATAAGGAAGGTTACCACGATTGTTCCATTTAAAATAAAAAGAAATTGAGGTACAGTAACTTCTCAAAGTTATTCAAGTAGTAATTAGTGGAGCCAATATTTTGACACTTTGGCTCTAAAATCAGTTTGCTTAACCACTATACTATGATGCCTTTCACATTTCATTTACTGAATTAACATTATCAACAAATAGTACTACTAAACAATCTTAGATATGAGTGTGGTGTTAGAAACTTCTTAAATTTTGTCAAGACACAGCCCTAATTGCTTATGAGTGTTTATTATTTTTTAAAATGCACATGCTTAGATCTAGGAATTCAAATAGATTTCAAAAAGATTTGACTGTATCCAAATTTTTAAATAAAATTTTGGGGGAGGTTCAACCTGTTGACATAGGAAGATCCTGAACTTATCTGCTCACGGACACACCGAACCTACAGCTACATATGGAAAAACTCCCTCTGAAAAAGACCTGAAAACTAGCTGAACAGTTTCTTCACAATTAGTAAAAGGGCCACATTGAGATGAGTAGGGGAGGCAGAGACATGGTCTCTCACCAAAAACCCCACCTCCAGCACAGTGACTCAGGATCAGAAGGGATCTCACAAATCCAGAGTTCTCCCTGAAGAGCAAGGGGTTTGTGCTCCACATCAAGAACGCTAATCCTGGAGACCTGCAACAGAGAGACAAGCCCTCAAAACATCTGGTTTTGAAGACCAACGAGGCTCATGTCCAGTGGACCCAAAGGGATGGAGGGAACTGAGCTGCTTCTCTTAAAGGGCTTGCACATAGACTCACTCACTCCAGGGACCCGTGCAGAAGCAGAAGTTTGAGAAGCATCTAGACTATATGTGAAGGAGATTTATTTGCTGATCTTTATGTCTGCCAGAGGGCTGGGGGCCTGCTGGGACCTTCTCTGGGGACAGAGGCACTTGAACAGACCATTTTTGCACTCTCCCTCTATGTTGATATTGCTGGCAGGCATATCTCAGCCCTGTACCTTCCCATGGCCTGGCAAGAACCAGTGGACACTCCCTGGCCCTGTACTCTCCCATCACCCCACAACATCCTGGAGGTGTGCCCTGGTCCTGTGCTCTCCTGATGCCTTGCTAAAACTGGTAGGCACACGCAGTCCACATAGGGGAAGCTCCTTGATCATCTGACTCTGGTGACTGGGGAGCTTCTGCTCCTGGGTCCCATGGGACTGTAATAATTGAAGAGACAGTTATTGGCAGTCTACCACTCCCAGGGCACCACACAAACAGCAGACTGAAGCACACCCCCAGTCTTTCTGTGAAAAAAGCCCATCTACTTGTCTTGGAGCTTCAGCTTACGGGGCAGACTTCAGGTATGCCACACATGTAGAGAGTACAGAAGGGCTCTCAGGGAATGTAGGCCAGGAAATACCATATTTGTACTCTCCCTCAGCTTCACTAGAACTCGCCAGTACCTCTCAGAAAGGAGTTGATATACTCATCTGAAATCCAAAGTTCTGCAACTGTTGCCCAGGGGTTACCTCCAGATCACCTGGTCTGGAGGCAACAGGGTTTACAACCATGATCCCATGGGACTGTATACATTTGCACACTTTAAAAGCAGCTGCCTGAGAGCCAGGCTTCCAAACAGCCTGAAACTAGGTGCTGTGATCCCTACCTTTGGAATACTGACAGGTCTTGGCATACCACCCTCAAAAGCTGAGACCTCTCAAAAATAAATCAGGCTGCTAGACAATCACAAAATTTCTAGAGACAACCAAGAGCTGGTGCAAGGTTGAAATATAAGGTTCATGTCCTATACACAGCCACTCTGTCAAGACTGGGAGGGGCAGCTCTTTCACCTAACACATAGAAACAAACACAGAAAGTCAAGCAAAATAAAGAAACAGAGGAATATATTCCAAATAAAGAAAAAATAAAACCTCAGGGAAAATACCTTAATGAAACAGAGGTAAGTAATTTACCTGATAAAGAGAGTTCAGAGTAATAGTCATAAAGGTGCTCACTGAACTCAGGAGAATAGATGAACATAGTGAGAAATTCAATAAGGAGATAGAAAATATAAGTAAGCACCAAACAGAAGTCACAGAGCTGAAGAATACTCTAAATGAACTGATAAATACACTAGAGGGGTTCAACACTAGACTATACTAGATGAAGCAGAAGAAAGGATTAGCTATCTAGAAGACAGAGCAGTGGAACTCACCCAAACAGAAGAGAGAAAAGAAAAAAAGAGTTTTAAAAAATGAAGATAGCTTAAGGGACATATGGAACAATATCAAGAAGAATAACATTTGCATTATAGGGGTTCCAGAAAGTGAAAGGAAAGAGAAGGGTGCAGAAAACTTATTTGAAGAAATAATGGCTGAAAACTTCCCTAACCTGGGGAACAAAACAAACATCCAATTCCAGGAAACCTAGAAATGTCTAAACAAGATGAATCCAAAAATATTCACACAAAGACACATTACAATTAAAATGCCAAAAGTTAAAGATAAAGAGAGAATCTTAAAAGCAGCAAGAGAAAAATAACTTGTTCCCTTCAAGGGAAGCCCCATAAGACTATCAGAAGATTTTTCAGCAGAACCTTTGCAGGCCAAAAGGGAGTGGCACAATATTTTCAAAGTGCTGAACAGAAAAAAATTCTAACCAAAAATACTCTATCTAGCAAGGTTATCATTCAGAATTGAAAGAAAGATAACGTGTTTTCCAGACAAGCAGAAGCTAAAGGAGTTCATCACCACTAAACCAGCTTTACAAGAAATGTTAAAGGGACTTCTTTAAACTGAAAAGAAAGAGCATTAATTAATTGGTAACAAGAAAGCACATGGAAGTATAAATCTCATTGGTAAAGGTAAAAATATATAGTAAAGGTAATGAATTAATCACTTATAAAGCTAGTATGAAGGTTAACAGAAAAAAATACTAAAAATAACTATAACTAAAATAATCAGTTAAGTGATACAGAAAATAAAAAGAGGTAAAATGTGACTTCAGAAACATAAAAGGTGGGGGAGGAGTAAAAATACAAAGTTTAAAATGAGTTTATACTTCAGTTGCTATCAACTTAAAACAGACTTATATGTAAGCCTCGTGGTAAACACAAAGCCAACACCTATAGTAGATATACAAAAGATAATAAGAAAGGACTCTAATAACACTATAAAAGTCATCAAACGACAAGGAAAAAGAGCAAGAGAAGAAGAAAGGAACAGAGAGGAACTACAAAACAGCAAGAAAACAATTAACAAAATGGCAGTAACTGTTGCGTATCAATAATTACTTTAAATGTGCATTGACTAAATCCTCCAATCAGAAGATATAGACTGGCTGAATGGGTTAAAACTAAAAACAAAACACAAGACCCATCTTTGCTGCATACAAGACTCACTTCAGACGCAGACATAAGAACAAGACAGACTGAAAGTGGAGGGATGGAAAAAAATATTGCACACAAAAGGAAACCATAAAAAGCTAGGGTATACCGATATAGGTATAGCTATACCTATATCAAACAAAATGTATATTAAAACAAAGACTATAATAACCAACAAAGAAGGGCATTATGTAATGATAAAAGGGGTCAATCTAACAAAAGGATATAACATTTGTAAATATTTGTGTACCCAACATAGAAGCACCTAAATATATAAAGCAAATATTAACAGACATAAAAGAGAGAAATTGATAGCAATACAATAAAAGTAGGGGATTTTAATACCCTAATTATATCAATGGATAGATTATCTACAGAGAAAATCAATAAGGAAACTTTGGCATTAAATGACATGTTAGAATAGGTAGACTTCATATATGTATAAAACATTCCACACAAAAGCAGCAGAATACACATTCTTCTCAAGTGCACATGGGGCATTCTCTAGGATAGAGCATATGTTAGGCCACAAAACAAGTATCAATAAATTTTTTTTTTTTTTTGCGGTATGCGGGCCTCTCACTGCTGTGGCCTCTCCCACTGCGGAGCACAGCCTCCGGACACGCAGGCTCAGCGGCCATGGCTCATGGGTCCAGCCGCTCCGCAGCATGTGGGGGCCTCCCAGACAGGGGCACGAACCCGTGTCCCCCGCATCAGCAGGCAGACTCCCAACCACTGCGCCACCAGGGAAGCCCAGTATCAATAAGTTTTAAAAGACTAAAATCATAGCAAGCATCTTTTCCAACCACAATGGTATGAATTGAAATAAACTGCAAGAAGAAAACAAAAAAAAAATCACAATTTTTTGAAGATTAAGCAACATGCTACTAAACATCCAATGGGTCAACAAAGAAATCAAAGGAGAAATCAAAATATATATTGAGGCAAATGAACATGGAAGTACAACTTACCAAAATCTACAGGATGCAGTGAAAGTAGTTCTAAGAGAAAAGGTCACATAGATACAGGTCTACCTCAAGAAATAAGAAAAATCTCAAACAATGTAACTTTACACATAAAGGGACTAGAAAAAAAAAGAACAAAGTCCAAAGTTAGTAGAAGGAAGGAAATGACAAAGATCAGAATGGAAATAAATTAACTAGAGACTAAAAGACAATAGAAAAGATCAATGAAACTAATAGTTCTTTGAAAAGATTTTTTAAAAATTTACAAAACTTTAGCTAGACTTATCAAGAAAAAAAAGACATAGATCTCAAATAAATAAAATCAGAAATTAAAGAGATCACAACAGATACCACAGAAATACAAAGGATAATAAGAGACTACTATGAACAATTACACATCAACAAATTGGACAACCTAGAAGAAATGGATAAATTCCTAAAAACATACAATCTTCCAAAGACTGAATCATGAAGAAATAGAAAATCTGAATAAACCAATCACTAGAAAAAATATTGAATCATTAATCAAAAACCTCCCAACTAGCAAAAGCCCATTTCTAGACAGCTTCACCAAACATTTAAAGAAGATTTAATACCTACACTTCTCAAACATTTCCCAAAAAAATTAGAGAGGAATAAATGTTTTCAAACTTATTTTACGAGGGCAGCATTATGCTAACACCAAAACCAGACAAAGATACCACAAAATGGTTCAACATATGCCTATCAATCTACATGATATACCATATTAAAAATGAAGGATAGGGCTTCCCTGGTGGTGCAGTGGTTGAGTCTGCCTGCTGATGCAGGGGACACGGGTTCGTGTCCCGGTCCGGGAAGATCCCATAGGCCACAGAGCAGCTGGGCGCGTGAGCCATGGCTGCTGAGCCTGCGCGTCCAGAGCCTGTGCTCTGCAACGGGAGAAGCCACAACAGTGAGAGGCCCACGTACCACAAAAAAAAAAAAAAAAAATGAAGGATAAAAATCACATGAACCTCTCAATAGATGCAGGAAAAGCATTTGAAAAAATTCAACATCCATTCATGATAAAAACTGTCAACAAAGTAGGTATAGAAAGAACATACCTCAACGTAATAAAGACCATATATGGCAAGGCCACAGATAACATCATACTCAACAGTGAAAAGCTGAAAGCTTTTCTCTAAGATCAGGAACAAGGCAAGGATGCCCACACTTGCCACTTTTATTCAGCATAGTATTGGAAGTCCCAGCCATAGCAATTAGACAAAAAAGAGAAATAAAAGGCACCCAAATTGGAAAGGAAGAAGTAAATCTGTCACTATTTGCAGACAACATGATTTAATATATAGAAACTTTAGACTCCACCAAAAACCTCTTAGAATAAACTAATTTAGTAAAGTTGCAGGATACAAAATCAATGTACAAAAATCTTCTGTGTTTCTGTACACTACCAGCAAACTATCAGATAGAGAAATTAAGAAAACAATCCCATTTACAATTGCATTAAAAAAAATACCCAAGAAAAAATTTAACCAAGGACATGAAAGACCTGTACACTGGAAATTATAAGACACTGGTGAAAGAAATTAAAGAAGACACAAACAAATGGAAAGATATTCTGTGCTCATGGATTGGAAGAATTAATGTTGTTGAAAGGCTCATATTACCCAAAGCAATCTACATATTCAATGCAATCTCTATCAAAATTCCAGTGGCATTTTTCACAGAATTGGAACAAGAATTCTTAAAATTGTATGGAACCACAAAAGACCTCAAATAGCCAAAGCAATCTTGAGAAAGAAGAACAAAGCAGGAGGCATCACAGGCTCTGATTTCAAACTATATTACAAAGCTATAGTAATCAAAACAGTATAGTTTTGCCATAAAAACAGCCACATAGATCAATGGAACAGAAGAGAGAGCCCAGAAATAAACCCATGCATAAGTGGTCAAGTAATTTGTGACAAAAGAGGCAAGAATATAAAATGGGGAAAGGACAATCTCTTTAATAAATGGTATTGGGAAAACAGGACAGTCACATGCAAAAGAATGAAACTAGACCATCTTACACCATACACAAAAATTAACTCAAAATGGATTAAAAACTAAAACCATGTTTCCTAGGAGAAAACATTGGTGGTAAGCTCCTTGACATTAGTCTTGGTGATCATTTTTTAGATCTGACTCCAAAAGCAAAGGCAAAAAAAGCAAAAATAAACAAGTGGGACTTCATCAAGCTAAAAAGCTTCTGCATTGCAAAGGAAACCATCAACAAAATGAAAAGGCAACCTACTGAATGTAAAAATATATTGGCAAATCATATAACAGATAAGAGGTTAATATCCAAAATATATGAAGAACCCATACAACTCAATAGCAAAAAAACACAAACAATCTGATTTAAAAATTGGCAGAGGAGCTTCCCTGGTGGTGCAGTGGTTGAGAGTCTGCCTGCCGATGCAGGGGACACGGGTTCGTGCCCCGGTCCAGGAAGATCCCACATGCCGTGGAGCAGCTGGGCCCGTGAGCCATGGCCGCTGAGCCTGCGTGTCCAGAGCCTGTGCTCTGCAACGGGAGAGGCCACAACAGTGAGAGGCCCGCGTACAGAAAAAAAATAATAAATAAATAAATAAATAAATAAATAAATAAATAAATAAATAAAAATTGGCAGAGGATCTGAAAGACATTTTTCCAAAGAAGATATACAGATGGTCAATAGGCATATGAAAAGATGCTCAACATAACTAATCATCAGGGAAATGCAAATGAAAACCATAACGAGATATCACCTCACACCTGTTGGAATGGCTATCATCAAAAAGGTAACAAGTAAGTTTTGGCAAGCATGTGGAGAAAAAGGAACCCTTGTTCACTGTTGGTGGGAATGTAAATTGGTGCAGCCACTATGGAAAATAGTATGGTGGTTCCTCAGAAAATTAAAATGAGAACTACCTTATGATCCAGCAATTCCACTTCTGGATATTAATCTGAAGAAAGTGGAAACACTAATTTGAAAAGATATACACACCCCTATGTTCATTGCAGCATTATTTACAACAGCCAAGATATGAAATCAACGTGTCTATGGATGGATGAATAAATAAAGAAGATGTGATACACACACACATCACACACATACATACATATACACACAATGGAATACTACTAGCGATAAAAGAGAAAGAAATCTTGCCATTTGCAATAACATGGCTAGATCTTGGGGAACTATGCTAAGTGAAAGAAGTCAAAGAGAGACAAATACCATATGATCTCACCTATGTATGGAATGTAGAAAACAAAACTCACAGATACAGAGAACAGAATGGTGGTTGCTAGCAGGAAGAGGGGTGTGGGGTGGGGGTAGGGCATGCAATGGGTGAAGGACATCGAGAGATACAAACTTCCAGTTATAGAATAGATAAGGGGGTATAACATATAGCATAATAACTACAGTCAATAATATTGTAATGCTTATTTGAAAGTTGCAAAAAATCAAATTAGAACATTGTTATTTTTATTATAGTTGCAATGTAAAGAAGCTTTTAAGTAAAAAATAATTTATTGTAGAATGCTACACCTTAATTCATTTCACGTTATTTCCTTAGTTTAAACAATAATTTGATTTAGATTACTAATACATACTTAACCAGTATCAAATGGGTAAATTATCACGGAGAAAAGAACACATGAAGAACTTATAAAGCAAAAACTCTAAGAAGAACTTATTCGTTTGTCAACCAATATTAATTGAGCACCTAGCATGTTCATACAGCGTGGCAGAGGACTGGTAAGAAGAAAATAACCCTATCTTTGAGGACATCTCAGTCAAAAGAGGTATGAGGAACAAGAAAAGGGAGAATTTTTTTTGCTGGGTGTGAAAATGCCCAGAAAGCCCTTCACAGAGTCAGAGACACTGCAAAATAAATGTGACTTACCCAGTCAGAGCCTGAAATTAGCAGGCACAGAATACTCCTGTCAGAAGGAAATGCATGTAAGGACATGGCATGTTCAGGGAATAACCAGAGTCTCAGATTCACAAAGGCCAGGAAATGAGGCTGGCAAGAATGTAAAGAGACTTGGTTACTGCAGTAAGAAAGTTGGACTTTGAGAACCGGTGGATACATGTCAGCAGGGAAGAGGCATGTCCAGCCTATTTTCAAAAGTTCATTCTGACATCATTGTGGCTGATGCATTCAAGTGTGGAGAGAGCTGAGGCAGAGACCAGGAGGGAGGTAACTGTCGTGGTTTGGCCAAGAAGTGGTAAGGGCTGAGCTGGGCAGTAGCACTTGAGAGGAGATTTAATGGTGAGGTGGCATGCCATAGCTTCTCCCTTCCTCTGGCAACTCCCCCTAAGCGTTGAAAAAGGAGGCCCATTGGATAACAGCCTAAACTCCTTTTAGAGTAGTACACCTCTGGAGTCATCTGGGGTCAGTTTACATGAGACTTTTAAGATGAAATAGCTGAAAATCTACCAAGTACAAGTCTATAGCTCTTTTCACCATGGAAAAGAAATTAAGCAATAACAAATAGAACTAAAAGTAGACCACATTCAGTATGGAGATAAAATAGCTAATGAAATATGGAGTAAACTGTTCATGCTAACAATTATATAAATATGCCTAGTAGCACAGGAAATATATACATTTACTTGATTTAAAACCTACACCGTGTAAGTATTCAACCACCTTGTTCCTTGTTATATTACTTTCAGCATTCTTAAATCTTTTTTAAGAACATTTTCATAACTGTGTAGTAGGAGTAGATGTAATGTACAAGGACTCATCCTCTTTCTATTTCACATGGTATGTAATCCATCCAGTTTAAAGTCAAATACTTTATTAAATTTTACAAATCTTGGAAACCTTGGGTATTCCAAAAGAAGTTTACCAAATGCACGATACCTTGATTTTTGTTTTTGACTTCTACCACAGATTATCTTACCCCAGGGTTTAAAAAATTATCTCACCCTGAGGTTTAAATAACATGAATTTTTTTCTTTAGTCAGGGCCAACATGCTTCTTTAACCAATAAAACCTTAAGGAATTCTACCTTATAATGTTTGACACTTTTCCCTGAATTACTTATAGCACTACTTTCTTTTGCAAATGTTTAAACATTTACAAGTTTCACTCTTGCATTGAATACAGTCCTTTGAAGGACAACATGATCTCAACGTCCTATGTAATGCTTCATTAAGTAGCATAATACTGTATTTTTAAATACTATTTTTCCTAAAATCTCAATATTTATTTAGAGTTTATTAAATGTTATAAACTCTATTTGTAATCAAACAAATATAAACATATTTAAACATATCTTAAATCAGCTGGATAAATGTATATAAGTTTTTACATATAACTTATATGTATATAAGTTTATACATAATTCACTGATCTCTTAGTTCTACCCTTTTTCACATTATTCCTATTACAGAGATTTTAAGGACACAATTAATCTAGACACTAAACTGAATTGTTATATTACAGTTTTATTTAAGTAGGAAACCAGCACTGTGTAATAAAGAGGAAGATGCATTTTACTATCCACAACCTGTTGCCATGGTCAAGGACAAGGTCAGCAAAAAGAGATCCCTGTTTGGGGCTCACAACAGTGTGACTTCTCTTCCCCTCCACACCTCTTCTTATCACCTTGTTCTCCACTGTGCCTCCTGCCATACCCCTATGCAAAGATCCTCAGTCACAAATTTGCCTTTTCTTCCCCTAGTTTTGCTGAATAATTTTATTCTCTAGTTTTTACTAGAGGTCACCTCATTTCTACCTTCCCAAAATGAATGAATGAAGAAAGGAAGGAAGGAAGGAAGGAAGGGGAAGGGAGGGGAAGGGAGGGAGGAAGAATGAACATTTTGGGGAAAACATATTTTAAGAATGCCTTCTATTGTTTTCAAATGCAGCTATGCCCAAAGTGATAAATCTCATAAGCAATGAAGGGGGTAAAACAAAGCTTACTTGGATTAGGACTGACAGATGCAACTATTTTCTAGACTTTTAATTTAGTAGAATTTTACATCCCT
Source organism: Lipotes vexillifer (assembly GCF_000442215.2). NCBI lineage: Eukaryota > Metazoa > Chordata > Mammalia > Artiodactyla > Lipotidae > Lipotes > Lipotes vexillifer. The sequence continues at coordinate 618,253 of NW_006792529.1, forward strand.
AACTCAGGAAAGTTCAGTTATGAGGGTCACCAGAGAGAACACAGAGGAACATATGTGTACCCTACTGTGTGTGAGTATGTGTACATAGGTGTCCTTATCCCTTAAAATGAGTATCTACCTGTATGAGAATTCACATAAATATGTATTGTCTTGTGTTGTTCAGAATAATCAGTATCTTTCTATGGGAATTGATACAATAATAATATGGCACTTATTTTCAATTTCTTTGTGTTCAAATAGTAGTTCATGAGAACCTCAGGTACCTGTTAGCTTAACTCCTCAACCTAATGGGATTTGTAAGTACCCACAAGTGAATTAAAAACAGATGCAAGCATCAGGCTTTCAAGATAAACTTCATCTTTGTCATTACGTTTCCCTATCTGCTCTTCCACACCTGAGGGAAGCTCTGGTAGAGACTAAGCTATAGGGATCACTACTAAGGGGGTTGCTTCCATTTCTATATGTTAACTTGACATAGTCATAATGATGGGTTAGGATTCTGAATTTTTGTCAAAATATTAAGCTAATTAAATACATTAAATATACTTGTCACTGTTCCTTCTGGGTACCAATAGATCATGTGTAGAAATTGTATAATGTTCATTTTCATCCTAGAATTATAGCACAATGTCTAGATACTCAATAAATGTTTGTTGAATAAAAAAAGTTTGAAAAAAATTACCAATGAGAAAACATAAATATTGACAAGCAGTTTATCAATGTTGTGAATGACCTACAATAAATCTATAAACTCAGAGAGTGCAGGTCACTATATATTTAAACATCTGAGCTAATGACTAATCTTTACAGGGAAGCTAAAAAGCGAGGTGTGAAGACAGTAGGAACAATGCCTTCCTGTCTCAAGGTTGACTTAATCCACCAGGGAAGTTCTTACAATCAAAGACATTCTATACCTTTCTCAAGCTCTCACCAAAGCACGAGTCGGAAAAATGGGCTTTCCAAAGGTGTAAATAATTCCATGCAAGGCAGACAGCAACAGAAGCAGGGAAGGAACATCCATCCTCTCACTTAATGGCACACAGGCAAGACACAGAACACAATGCAGACTCCATGACTTCCTCTGAATATAGGAAATTTCTCAAACATGATGTATAGCCATGTTCAAGTTTGAAAGTGATTACAGAGTCCCCTCCACACCCTTATATCAGCCTGTAAACTCAAGAGTAGAGTCTCATCAGAACAAGCCAAACAGGAAAAAAAAAAAAAAAGCCACCTCTGTCTCTGACTCTCAGAAAAGAATACTAAGAGGCGCACCCTGAGAGCACAGGTGTTCCTTCACTCTCATGATCTCACTGAACTGAAAAGAAAAATGTTCTTAGTTGGCTTCATTGCCTGTTTTTCACTCAACAAAGACTATATGCTGAGAATTTCCTCAAGCAAATAGTCACTGAAGCCTTTTAACAGGGGAAGGCTCAAGCACTTTTTATTAAGAGCAACAAATCAATCATGAAATGGACCGCATGAAATATGTTTTATAGTTAATGTGAGGAAATGCACAATATGACAAATGATTCAGCAAGTATAATTATCTACAAGGCCTGTTTGGAAGAAAAAAAAACCTACTACTAAAGAAAAATGATTCTTTAACTGGTTTTGCCTATGCTTTTACAAGGTTTGTAACTGAAATTCACTTAATGGCTAACTATGTCTTTCTGTCATTAATCTTACTTTCCTTTTCCTTTGGGACCCATTTTAGCCCCAAATGGGGACTTGAAAATGACTAACTGATAACCTTACATTTTTTCCTAAAAAGGTATAGTAAGCCCATGTAGCAAAGCTCTTTATGGCACACTACATTTTTCTTCAAATAATGTGCAAATGTACTATGGATGTTTAAAAAATTACAAACTAATACAACAAAATAAAGGTGTTAAAATAATAAAAGCACACTTAAATACATTTTACATTTAAATAAATTTAATAAAACTTTAAATAAACTTTATTTTAAATAAAACTTTACATTAAATACAACTTTACACTTAAGTTCATCATTTTATAAATCATTCTCCCCCATCAGGAAGTTTTTGTTTTTTAAAATTATTCTAAAGTTTCACAAAGTCATCAAACTCATGCTGTGGATTTAAGATAGGGAAAACAAAAAACTTGTGGAATTAATACATCTTAGAGATTCAGTAAAAAACAAACAAACAAACAAACAAATATATATATATATATATATATTCTTATTAATTTAGCTCTCTATCATGGAAAAAGGACAGAATGCCACCTATTAAATTCCATAGAATATTAAAGAACATGTTCCAGTCCGCCTTTGTTATGAAGGCACTGATTGTGGTTTGATGCATCATTGTACCATTTTGGCATTTGTGACATTCCCCTGTGCCTTACCTTCCCACAGAGAAATAGGCCAGTTCATCCTGTAACTTTCACAAAATCTTTTGCAAGAGGTCCTTAATAATCTGGAGGTTATAGCAGGGATGACGGTCCAACCAACCTTCTAAGACAAAAGCCTAGGGTCAAAATTAAACCTGATTCGAAGCTATAAGGAAAAGCAATTTTTAGGGAAACTTCCCCAAGGCAATTCTTGCCATCTGTAATAAATGGAAGGAAGTGAGCAAATGGAGTGAAATGCACTAAAATATAATTGTCACTTGTCCTAGGTGAGAGCACTCTATTTATGTCTGGGTAAAATTTATAATGTATTTGTTCCCAAGGTTCTCAAGAGAGAAATCACTAATCAGTAGGTTTCTGGCCATAGGTTCTGCATCTAAATTTAATGCTGCTGACTGATGGGTAATGGCAATCAACTAATTACTATATGGCTGTAAAGATTTTTTAAAAACAACAAACTCTATTTTTTTTTAACATCTTTATTGGGGTATAATTGCTTTACAATGGTGTGTTAGTTTCTGCTTTATAACAGAGTGAGTCAGTTATACATATATATATGTTCCCATATCTCTTCCCTCTTTGTCTCCCTCCCTCCCACCCTTCCCCCTCCCCATATCCTCAAGTCTGTTCTCCAGTAGGTCTCTGTCTTTATTCCTGTTTTACCCCTAGGTTCTTCATAACATTTTTTTTTTCTTAAATTCCATATATATGTGTTAGCATACGGTATTTGTCCTTCTCTTTCTGACTTACTTCACTCTGTATGACAGACTCTAGATCTATCCACCTCATTACAAATAGCTCAATTTCGTTTCTTTTTATGGCTGAGTAATATTCCATTGTATATATGTGCCACATCTTCTTTATCCATTCATCCGACGACGGGCACTTAGGTTGTTTCCATCTCCGGGCTATTGTAAATAGAGCTGCAATGAACATTTTGGTACATGACTCTTTCTGAATTCTGCAAACTCTAATTTATAATCAAGGATTGTCTTATGATTATTTTAGGCCATACCTGCTTTCTTCTAGAAAAAGAAATGTTTCTCAGATTTATTCCTGTCATAAGGAACCCCTCTCTGGGACTTCCCTGGTGGCACAGTGGTCAAGAATCTGTCTGCCAATGCAGGGGACACGGGTTTGATCCCTGGTCCGGGAAGATCCCAAATGCTGCAGAACAACTAAGCCCGTGGGCCACAACTACAGAGCCTGCACTCTAGAGCCCGCGAGCCACAACTACTCAGCCCACGTGCCGTATCTGCTGAAGCCTGTGTGCCTAGAGCCCATGCTCCGCAACAAGAGAAGCCACCGCAATGAGAAGCCCGCACACTGCAAAAGAGAGTAGCCCCCGCTCGCAGCAACTAGAGAAAGCCCACACAGCAATGAAGACCCAACGCAGCCAAAAAAAAAACAAAAAAAACACTCTCTGCTCTACCCCCACATCAAGCCGTTTCCATGACATTTTTCCTATCCCAAGTCTGTCATCTAGAATTTCCCAACTCCTCTCTCCTCACCTTCTTTGTCAAACTGCTAGACAACACCATCCATACATGCTGTCTTTATTTCCTCATCTCTCAGTAGATCTTCAGCCTCCTGTTATCTGTCTTCTTGGGCCACCACAACAGCAAACAAGTTCTTGTTAGTGGTAAATGTCATTAAACCTAATGGCAACTTTCAGCCCTGATCTTCCTTGGCCTCTAGGAAGTGACACGGCTCTAGACTCCCCCTCTTTCCAGAGTTTCTGTATAGCACAACCTCATGGCTTTCAGAAGAACATAGAGAAAGAGCCCACAAACTCTGAAGCCAGAATGCCCACATTTAAATCAGCTCTACATATACAGGCTGTGTGACAGTCTTTAAGTCATTTAACCTCTTTTGGATTCACATATTTTTCATCTGTAAAATCAGAGATAACAGTACCACCCAACTTTCGAGATGATTAAATTGATTTAATATATGTAAAAGCATATAAAATAGTGCCTGGCCATAGTAATTGTCATTGTCATACACATTTTAGCTTTTATTGTTTTTTATTATAATTTTCCTCCTACTTCTTGGGTTTCTCCTTCTTTGTTTGTGTTTATCAGGGTTTGTTCCTAGATTCTCTCTCCCCCCGCTGCCCCTCTGCCAGCTACAGGGTCCTTCTACTTGCTGATGAAGCCTAAATGTAATCTCCAACCCATACCTATTTCCTAAACTTTAAATATAGGTATGCAACTGCCTACTGGATATCTCAAATCCAACACGTCCACAGCCGAGTTCATCTTTCTCCCAAGCCTGTTCCTCCTCCAGTGCTCCCTTTCTCTAAAACTGCAACCACCACCTACATAACCATTCAAGCCAGAAACCAGGAATCATGTCTGACTCTGTCATTCCCTCATCTTCCAAATGCAAACAAGTCCTACAGATTCTATCTCCCTTTTAAATATCCCTTGAACATGATCAGCCTCTTCTCTTCTACCTCTGCAGCAGCAAGTCCAGGCCACTACTATGTCTCTCTGGACCACTGCAACAGCCTCCTTGTCTCTTTACCATTGGCCCTCTCCTTCTCTAAACATTTTCTATACAGCCAAGGCAGCCTTCTTCTAACACTCAGATCTTATCATGCCTCCAACCCTTTGCTTACAACCCTCCTACGTCATAATGAACACGGCATGCAAGGCCCTTCATGATGGAATCTGGACCCTGAATATTTCTTAAACCTCATTTGTTATTCTTCTCTCTCTTGCACAATGTGCAGCTCTTCAAATCTTGGTCACCCCTGGACTCTCACAGATGCTGTTTCCTCAGCCTGAGACTTTCTCCCATTCCACCAACATCTTTCCTTTGTCTGGATAATTCCTACCCAACCAACTTGACTCAAGGAGACTTTCTTTGACCTAAACTACATTCAGTATCCTGGTAATATGCGCACTGAAAATACTGGAGCCCTCCCCACAGGAATAGTTCTCATATTTATTTAACTGTTTAAAGTAAACATACAAATGAATTATATAATTACAAAATGTGATACATGCTATGAAGGGAACTATGTCCCTCACCAGAGCTCATTTTGTGAGCTCAATGCCTAGAATAATAGACATTCAAGTATATATATATATGTATGTATACACATATATGATGATAAGATTGATATCCTCAATACTAACAGGAAGATGTAGGAGGGAAGAGGAAGGAAGATAGCCTAATTTTCTACCTGCACTCACCTGCTAAGATTCTCTATAGGACTTTACTGTCAATGCCCATCTCCTCACATCAACCCTGCACCTCCAATGTCATCTCAATAGCTTTGAGGCAGTGAAAGGTAACTCATAAAATGCCTGGGATACCCCTGATATATGCTTTGATTTGGTCAACAAATATTAACAATTTGGTGTATGTGTTAGACTGTGCTAAGCATAGAAGTCTATTCAAATTAAAAGATCACAGGACTTCCCTGGTGGCACAGTGGTTAAGAATCCGCCTGCCAATGCAGAGGACATGAGTTCGAGCCCTGGTCCAGGAAGATCCCACATGCCGTAGAGCAACTAAGCCCGTGCGCCACAACTACTGAGCCTGCACACTAGAGCGGGCGAGCCACAACTACTGAGCCCACGTGCCACAACTACTGAAGCCCATGCACCTAGAGCCCATGCTCCACAACAAGAGAAGCCACCGCCATGAGAAGCCCATGCACCACAACGAAGAGCAGCCCCCACTTGCCACAACTAGAGAGAGCCCATGCGTAGCAACAAAGACCCAACACAGCCAAAAATAAATAAATAAATAAATTTATAAAAAAATAAATAAAAGATCACAAAACTCTTAGAAGCTAAAGATAAATGCCATTTGTATCAAACATGTTAAAGACATTGGTATATAAACACTATGTGAAAATGATTTTTAAAATTTAAACCTGCCCATAATGATCCTGCCTTAGAGTATAAGGTAACAAGCAACAACCAGATAATGTTCCGACAGATAGAAATGACAGGCTAAAAGAAGTTGTTTTTTTTTTAATTATTTTGCTTTTTACCTTCTTGCTCTGTTTTTCTCTCACTCTCTCCTCCTTCCTCTTTTTCTTCTCTATCTCTGTCTATATCTCTATCTCTCTGCAATGGATAATACATTACACAACTTGTATAACGTCAGAGACCCTCTGAGTTGTAAATTGGTCAGAAGAAATCAAACTAGAAACAAAAGATTTTCCAACATAAAAAGACAAGCATAATTCATGTTGAAATCAGTGTAAGATCAAATAATAAATGAACAAAGAAATGCCATACAATAACCTTTAGAAAACAACTAGAACATGAAATTACTTCTATAAATTAATGTCAGATAATTTCTAAGTAAGGGCAGAATCAGTTTCATGCAAGAGAGATAACTTTAAAAGCTTTAAATTGTTTTCTTTTATATTAGTGATATGTGTATTTTGGGAAAGCTAAACCACTGTGACTAACTCTAGAACTTGGTCTTAGCTGTTTGAGACCTGGTCTTAAGCAGAATTGAATGTTTTAACTTAAACTTGCCAACCCTACTTTCTCCTATAAGTGATTCTTAGCAACTTGTTTGGAGGTTCTATCAAGCAATTAGGGCCACCCACAGGCCCTTGAATAGAGGGTATAATCCAGGAAGATAAGACTTAGAGAACTTATCCAGGAAGTGCTTCCACCCTATCAAGTATAGGGCTTTGAAAGGGACAAACATAGAATCATGCAGAGAGGGGAAACACATGCTCATGAAGACATATCAAGAGAAGTCTTTGTTCAATAACACTCCAGGAAGCCCTTCCCTGGTCACCCTATCCAAAACCGTAACCCTCCACCACACTCTTCAATCCATTTTCCTGCCTTAATATTCTCCTTGACCATTTCCACAATCTAATATACAACACGTTTTACTTGTTCTTCTGGTTTATTGTCCGTCTCCTTCAACCATAACTTAAGCTCATGAAGTCAGAAATGATTTTTTTAGTCCACTGCATTCATAATTGTATCCCCACAGCTAGAACAGGCACATATTAGTAGTGTTCAATAAATATTTGTTGAATGAACAAATGTAATTAATTCTATCCTTGAAATCATATGGTAACTTACGGTGCATCCAGATTACCTTTACCTCTATATGTTAAGTTTAATGTAGCAAGAAGTCTTTCCATAGATTAAATTTAGAAACAGTTTTCTGCACTTGTGATAGAGGTTGATAATCATTTTGATCACCCAAGAAAGGCAAATCATACCTGAGTCACTTCAGATAGATACTTCAGGCACTTCTCAAGGTCTCTGTCTACACTTGCATGAGTGGATGTACAGAACAAGGTGGGTTATAAGTCCCTTTGTGTTCGAGAGTCATGAAAAAGAAACTGCCTCACACCCGAGAGAGAATGGGGAAATGAAAAGTGATAAGCATTCTGGGTCTGTAAGATGGTGGACATCTGCACCAAACATGATTGTATAATTCAGCAAGCTTGCAACCCAAGAAGAGTCATTACATCAGCACATCGATCAAGAGCTGGAGCAGAGCTCCCAATATATCTGCAATTGCCACTCCATGTATAATGAAAGAAAATGTTGTTCTCTACTTCCCTGGATCACCATGTGAATCAGTATGTGCGACCAAGCACTGATGCTGGGAATGGGCTGAGGTTGACCGAATATCATTTAGAATTCTCTACCTGACACTCCAGCCCCCACTAATTTGCCAAAATATTCAAATACTATCAGACTGGTTATTTTATCCTTATCATGTGTGCTTTCCCAATATCTACCTATTTGCCTTTTTCTAAGAGTCCAGTTGCTCAAATTCCAGTTTCCTTCAATCCTATCATACTTTCCTTAACATATAATGCAAGATCTCCTCTTCTCTCTACCTTCCTTGGCTAATTCCACACTTCTCCTCTTGTTAGAATTCATATGGAAATTATTCTTTAATCTTATATTTGCAAAGAATTTGAGAATCTGCAAAGCACTTCCACATACATCATCTCACTTACATAAATAAACAGCAGAGTGCTATTTTACAGACCCTTTTTTTTTCTTGCACTTCCTAACCCTATACCCTTTCCACAGCTTGCTTTTCCCAGACCTAGTAGGGGTCACTCCAGAGTATACATGCTAATGAGGATGAAAATGAAATTATTTTATTTTATTGAAAGTACCCCAGGGCATATGTCATGATAACAACTGAGTTTCTTTAGTTATTTCAATATGAAACTGCTTGGTAATGATCCAAAGCAAATCAATATTTTTCAAAGTTTTAGTGTTATAGTAAAAATAACAAAATGTAATTCCCTGCTCTAGCCAGATGCCATATTAAAATGTTTCACATTCAATTCTCTCAAAAACTATGGGATATGTAAAACATAACCATTTCATATATAAGGAACGGAAGTCTTAAAATTGTTAAGTAACTGCCCAGTGTCAGATTGAGAATTTGGATCTGATCTGTATGACTTGAAAGCCAAAGCCCCTTGGCCCCATACTCTTCAGTCAGGCACTATTCTGTTATACAGAGTGTAAGAGCAGGGCTGCAGTACAGGACAAAGTCATCTCAACTATTGCCAGGGACATACAGAAGCTAAAGCACAATAAAATAACACTTATTTTAATTATAAATAAATAGTAAATATATGTGATTGCCTGGGGCTTCAGACAGTCGTGCAGTGACTAGGGCAGAAGCAGGAAAAGGGGAGAAGCTGGAGCTAAACAAGACGAGAAGTCTTTATGTGAACCTGCCCTCTCACCTCACCCCAGGACAGGAAGAGCTTACCTGGGGCAAGAAGGCCTGGAGGCTTCCCTTCCTTACTCAACCACAGAGACTTCAGGTCCCCCTTTTACAAACTGCCTTACCTTCTCTTCTTCCTTAGTGCTACTTATTAATCTTCATTTTCACTAGGTTTATCTGACCATATGAATAGATTTAGGGTTTGAAAGAGGGTAGGACACAATGAGAGCCTCAATCATTAGCCTAACTAATTTCACTCTCCAGACACTGTAGTCAACTTGTTTCTTTATTGTCATAAGTAAAGAGGCAATAAAGTGTAATGCATAGTGTTCAGATTCTGCTCCACCACTCACTAACTCTGGGACCTTGAACATGTTGCTTAGCCTTTCTGTGCCACAATTTACTCATCTGTAAAAGGAGCATAGTATTAGTACCTACCTCACTGTAAGGTATTGTGAAGAATAAATGAGATAATACATGTAACGTACTTGGGATATTGCCTGACTCAGAGTAAGTGTTCTGTGAGCATTAACTATTATAATTACTATATAATGCATGTGTCATAAGGATTACAAAAATAATATCTAATATTCAATGAAAATTACACTCTGTGACTTCCATTTATTCCTCACATAAACTCTGTGAAGTAGATACACACTGTCCCAATTATAAATGAAACACGAACTCAGAGAGGTTATAGAGGAGTCCAAAATTACGCAGGCAGCAAGCGATAGAGTTAGGACTCAAGCCCAGTCTGATTCCAAAATCAAGCTCTGCACCACCATGCTATTTCAGATGGGTAATAATACTTGCTAATAGGTATTGAAGTTTTGCTCTGTGCCAGGCATTGTTCTAATAACTTAAGCTCTCTTATATTTTACATTTCTTGTGAAAATTAAGTGAAATTCTCAAAACTGCCTTACGAGACAGATGCATTTATTGTTCCTATTTTACAAGTGAGAAAACCAAGAAACCAGGCCAAGATCACACAATTAGCAGATGGCTAAAGTAAGTGTACCTCATACTGAAAGGTGGGTAAAGCTGAGGTGCTAAATTTAAATCTCAGTGACCCAGTATCAGGTTGAGCATCACAATTTTCAAAAAGGAAACTCCCTCCTAGTATATCCATCTAAACAATTTCTGAGCCAGAATGATTAAGACAGATATTCAACACTGGAATTACAAAAGGAGGAACTGATTAAATGCTAATTTATTCTGATTTGCCTTACTACTCAATCATCTTCCCACCTCTAACAGTAGCTATTTTCAGTAGTCATTTTCATTCTGTCCTCTACAATTTGAATAGATTCACTATTAGCAAATAAGGATCAACTTTTCATAGGAAGCAAGACCATTACCTTCATGTGCTTCCTGTCTCATAGAAGTTAGAGGCAACGTAGAGCGAGATAGTGGATGAATATTCAGTCCATGCAGCTGTGACAAGAGGAGAATCTGACAATGATATACGGGGCCAAACTCACAGGACTTTATAAGCATCACACATCAATAGTAATGGATAGCAACTGATTGGGTACTGAGCAGGACCACGGTAGTCCAATAACTCTTGAAGTATTTATGCAAATTATAAAAATGAGCTTTGGTTTGGTGAGCAGAGTACAGGTTTCATTGTAGCCCAAACCACTCACTGAGCCTCAACACTATGTACCAAGGGCTTGGTGTATGTTTCAAATGGATCCCAATGGATCTGAGCTCATATGGGAAGGTGCCTTTAGAAGTCCAGAAAGACATGATGGATAGCAAGGACAGAAACATACTGCTACAGATCTTGGGAACAGATTGAATAAAATACAAGAATCAAGAAAGAAGATGGCCAGAAAATTTTCTTTATAGGAAGATTGTGTGGAAAAATAACAATGTGCCATGGGAAATAATACCAGTTGGATGGTTAGAACAAGTTATTAGATCCCTTATATTCACAGCACAATTAAATACCTGATTTGCTAGGCAAGAGAAAACCCAGTAGGACTATATATATATATATGGCAATGAAAAAAAATTAAGATTTTGGGGATTCTTCAAGAATGTTATTCTAGGTAAAGAAAAGGTTGATGATAAATCATGTGGTCACAGATTAACTCAGTAAACAAATAATGAATTAACAAAGTATGGAACAGGAACCTGATTAGGAAAGAAAACATGTTGACAATAATGGTAATAAATTTGACCCAAATAAAAACAAAACCTGGCAGTTACTGTGCACTTTATGCTATGTGTTTTACATGCATTACCCTTACAATAACCTTATGACATCAGCATTATTATTAGTACCATTTTACAGATAAGGAAACTGAAGCTTAAGAGATCATGTGACTCACCCAGGATCTCCTACAAGCTAATAGAATTGGGGTTTAAATCCAGATGATTTAACTTTGGAGTGTACATGCTTGAGCACCATGCTATACAGCTAAGTGTTAAATTAATGGAAGTAGCCACAATTAATAAGAACACAGATGCAAGTACCAGACACATCAAATGTTGTACCACCTCTAGCTGCATAGAGAAAAGTCAGGATAAGGAGGCCTCTGATAGCGATGAGAAACCTGACCAGAATAGAGTGATGGAAATAATGAGATACAATGAAATACAAATACTCTTAAAATAGTTTACAGTGAGCAAGATTCATAATGAACAAAATAGAATGGACTTCCATTCCTGGCTTCATCGTCTCACTTTGGAATTGACAGAGAATAAGTTTGCTGTGTAGGCATTTCATGGTAATGACTTTACTATTATTAACAATGACAATAGTTCCAGGCAGTAGTTCATATTTGCATAGCAGCCTTCCACATAGGAGCAAAAGCACCTGGCAAACATTCTCATTTTTATTGTTGATGGCTTAGATTAATAGAGCGCCTTTCTGTCAAAAAGCTCATTAGTCCTTACACGGACTCTTGCGACACAAATAGGCAAGCAATCCATTTCTACACTTTACATATGGAGAAACCAAAGTCCAAGGACCTTTGTATAATTGCTTAGTAATACTGTGGCTGGGTCTACAATGAAATCATAAGGAACCTAGCATTCCCCTTCCTTACTGACTGAAGCGCTATCTCTTTTACAACTTCTTACTTTGAATTACCTGAAAGTGGGTAATTCAATACCTGAATACCTGAAGTGGGGCCTTCTCTATCTACTGGACCTTCTGCACCGATTCTTACTACCTCTTCTTCAAGATGGATTCTCATTGCCTCCCTCACTCTAATAGATCAGGCTGCATCCATCCTCTCTCCTTCCCAAACCAGTCTCAATATTGCTCCCAGATTCATTTTCTTCAGCCTGCTCAGAAAACAGCAGTAGCTCTTCATTGTCTATGGAAACAGACCCAAATTCCTTCATAGAAGGAATTTCACAGCCTCTCTTAATCAGGCCCCAATCTTTTTCCCAGCCATTTCCCTGAATGCCATCTCCTCTGTGCCTAGGTCACACAAGCCTAACTTTCTGAACCCCAAAGCTCACTCTTCTCTTTTCTCACTCTGTTCCCTCTTCTAGAAGTAACGTTTCCAACTCCAACACTGACTACTAAAATTATCTTCACAATTCCACTCTGATGCTATCTCCATGAGTCCCTTCTAATACCTCAGTTGAAAATGGCTGCTCCCTCAAAGTCCACAAAACCCATTTAACCTTTATCTGTTGCACTCCCCATATTCTACCTAGGGCTATTGTGACTTATGAAAGTACAACTGTCTTATTAGAATGTTCTATCCCTGACATTCACAGAGAGTCAACAATGTGTCAAGCCCTGTGACAGCTAGTAGGTAAAAAAGAGAAACAGATCTCTGCCTACACAGAGTTTATAATCTTATAGACTCTCTCATCTAGAGTTCCTCCTCTGAATGACCAAACACACTATTTCTCTGTTTTTCCAGGAATGTTACCATTCTATATCATAAAAGAGATGTTAATTCATTACATAGAGTAAATGCTTTTTAGAAGTGGTTCTCCAAGCATAGTACACAGTTACCCTGAAGGTCCCCAAGACTTTTTCAGAGGGGCCCCTGAGGTCAAAGCTAACTCCAAATAATATTACGACACAGTTTGCCATTTTCACTCTCATTTTCTCTCATATGTACAGTAGAGTCCTCCAGAGGCTGCGTGATGTGTGATATAACAGCAGATTGAAGGCATAAGTAGATAAGAGAATTCAGCTGTCTTCTATTAAACCAGTCATTAAACAGATTTGCAAAAAATGTAATACCATGTTTGTCACTAAATTATTTTTGGTTAGTAAAAAGCAGTTTTCATTAAAAGATACATTCTAGATATTTTATTTAACATATGTAACAGTTTACTGTTGTTAATTCTTAATTACCTAAATATTTCAAATTGATATCTTAATTTCTGACATGGTAAATACCAATGGATATAATAATTGTCAAGTGTGTAAAGGAATCATGAGACCACAAAGTCTGAGAATTGCTGCACTGGGACACATGTCTTTCTGTGGAACCCCAGTTGAGAATGTCTGGGCGATAGGTGAATCGTTTGTAATTGCACTGTTCCCTGAACTCACCTCTGTTAAAGCAACTATCTATCCTATGTATGAGATGAATTTATCTCTGATGCTGCAGTGCTAGGTGGAAGCCAGTAAATACCTGAGGGAGAAAGGAAAGAAGGAAGGAGGGAAAGGAAGGAGAGAGCATGGCAGGGAGAGAGGAAGGGAAAAAGGAAGGAAAAAAGGAGGGAGGGAGGGGGGGAAAAAGTGAAGAATTGTGTCTTTTTCATTCTTCAAAGATTCTACCATAGTAATCTGCCCACTGAAAATATCTATTAACCTTCATGTAAATGTGTTGTATTGATATAATATCTAAGGTGATCAAGACACCAATAGTTTCATCTGATGTGTTGGTAAATCCCAATACAGCTTAGAAACCATGATTTTAAAGACAAATTTTTAAAGAATCCTCTCATAAATAAATCAATAAACAAAACTTTATGCACACTAGTCCTTCACTATCAGAGAATAATTTTAGGATAAAGAAAGATACAAATTAGGGAAATAGATGCAGTCAATTTGGTTGCCTATGCATAAAGTCTTCCTTATGGATAATAAAGTCTCAATAATTAGAAGTTACTTCCTATAACTAAAATATATTATCTCTAGATTTAGAGGGAGAATAGGTAGAATTAAGGCAAAGATAATAAAAGGGGGAGGGTCAAAGCAAAAATTGGGCATAGGCAAGCCTGTGTTCAAGATCCTTCTAAGCCTCCATCTGGCCTATTCTTTCCTTTCAGCTGTCCATGAAACAGCTTTTCATCCCTATGAAGTTCCTTCACTGACCAAGGTTACCCTCACCAAGGTACTCCACTTGGCCTGGCTTTTTGGGTATTATTCCATGCTTTAATTCAATCTATACAATTTAATCCATAGATTTGTACAGTTAAAAAGAAATTTAAACATCATCTATCACAACTCCCTCATACACAGTTGAAATTCAGCTAGGTTAAGACTTGCCCAAAGGAATATTAATTCATGACAAAGCTGCAATGAGACTCTAATATCAAGTTCTCTTCCTTTTCCAGAAAAAGTATAATGAAAATTTTAAAATAATCAGCTAAACCCCTAAGAAAGCACTCTCTTTCAGACCACTCTTGATTCCTTCCCCATGTAAAAACCTTTCCTATATATTCCATTTCCTTAGTCTCCTATGTTAATGCATTAAGACATTTATCCAAGTGTGGATGTTATCTAGATTCAAAATCCATTAACACCAATTCACAACTTAACTCAAGTTAGTTTATCAGGTTAGCTAGCCCACCACTTTACCTCATAACATTTCTTTTGTTTTTTTTGGCCGTTGCATGGTTTTCAGGATCTTAGTTTCCTGACCAGGGATTGAACCCGGGACCCAGCAGTGAATGCGCCAAGTCCTAACCATTGGACCAACAGGGAATTCCCATAACATTTCCATTTTAATAGGAACAGTCTTCAACCAAAGGAATAAGTGGAAATTTCACACATCATATCAGGTTCAGAAACAGAGAGAGTTGAGAACCAGAGAGCATTTTGTCTCCTTAAAACACAACACAGGGTCAGATATCTATACTTAGGACCAAGACTAGAAAAGAAGGTCAGCATATGAGATTTGATTGCCTGTGATGTTCCACATTGCTGACCTGAACCCTGATGGGCAAGAGCATAGTCAACAGACACATGACATGATACATTTGGCTGAAACTCATAAAAACTGAAAAACAGCTTAAATTAATTGCTTCCTACCCACTATTTCACAGTTTTTGCCTAATACAATTTATTCAATCTTTTTTGTGGGGAGGGGAAGGGGGGAGTGTAATATCTTTAAATCTTAGTAAACTAAATTCCAAAGCAGAATTATGTGGATTCTTAAGATTTATAAATGACTTTCTAAAAACAATACTGTCAAGGTTATTCATTCTCAAGTTTAAAGGCATTTGAAAGTGGGCCTCAAGGACTTAAAGCACCAAAAAACCAACTAGAGCTTCCAATAGTACAACTAGAAAGAAAACTTTGAAGTATCTGGCATATATAAATTCTGGCATCTACACCATAAATAATACATTATCACATGTAATGAATACTGTTAAATTGTAGACTAAATTTTCCAGTGAGCCCTAATCTGAGAAGGTTTCTTATGTTAATCACATCTTCATTAATATCTCATATTTTTATTTTAATAGTAGTTCCTCTGATACTATTTATCAGAATATGGAGAATTCTGTATGAAGAATCTGAAATATCCTAAAATTTATGCTGACTCATTCTTCAGCTAAGTTCCAGGAAAACAGTATGATTTTCCTGATCTGACATCAAATTCTTGGGACCTCTCAAATCTATCTTCCTAAGAGATATAGCTTGAGGTACCACCAATCAGTGAAAAGCCTTTAAAATGTCTACTTATGTTGGTCTTACTAAGGTTAAATAGCCCTAAGGATTTAGTTTCCCACCTTGGTAACTTGCAGCCATGGAGAAGCAAGACAAAGCAGCACTATAATGACATATTTCTGAATATTCTCTTATTCATCCCATATATAAGATATTTGGTTCCACAAACCTGTTATGCTCAGTTCTATCACTTTTTACTTTGATTATGCTGCTATCATTTCTTGGAATCCCTGTTCTTACCCTTAACTGGAAACCATATCAATGTTTAAGGCTCCATTTAGGTCCAACTTTTACCTTTAATTCTGAAAAGGATACGACATAGGAATAAAAAAGTAAGTGCTCCAGAGTTGGATTCCCTGGGTCTACCACCACTAGCTGCATGACCTAGGGCAAGTTACTAAGCCTCCTATGTTTCAGTTTCATGATTTGTAAAATATAAATGCTCAGTGGGATTTCTATGAAGATTAAATGAATCAGTGCATGGAAAGTGCCTTGAACAGTGTGTGGCACAAAATAATCACTCAATAAATGTTATCCACTATTATAATCTTTATTATAACTCTCATTCTTCCCCCACCTCTCTGAGTATATATAGACTCATAATTCATAAGGATCTTAAACCCTAGATGTCACTTTGTTCAATCTCCCACATAAAGTAGTACATTTGGTAAACCATGAAGACAGTTAAATACTTGCAGTGCTGGAAAGTTTGCTACTTTTCAAAAAGCACAGACTGACAAACAACCTAATAATCAGAAAGTTCCTTTATATAAAGTGCCTACTCTCCACTCACAGGTCTGTAACTTCTGTCTCCAGTACAACTTCAAAATAAACCTGCATCCTCTATCTTCTTTCACAAAATATTCCGAACAGTCTGTGACGAGTTAAAAGGATAGTAAAACATTTTGTTTAGAAAAGTAAAACAAATTTTGGCAAAATTTACTCAACAACAATAACAAAATTAAGAAATTTTGGTAAAATTAAGAAATTAAGATAATCCTTGCTTCTGAGGGATTTGGCAACAATATTCACATTTATCACCCGATCTATTTAAATAAAATTGTAGACTCTCCATCAGGCTGTCAGGCTGCTTTCCAGATTATATCCAAGAGGTACAATATTTGGTGCATTATTTTGTAGTCTAGTTATTTCTCTACAAAGTCCCTTTGGCTATGTTTTTTCTCCTTGTAATTTTTGTTTTCCTGCCTCTGTTTCTATCTATCTATCTGTCTGTCTATCTAGATAGATAGATAGATAGATTTTGCTCTTTCTTCTTTCTTTTGTCAACCATTCAACACATATTCATGCAGTACTACCAAGTATCAGGCACTGTGCTAGGCATGGAAAAGTCAAAGATAATTAGATTTGGCTCAAATTACTCACAGGCTAAGGTGGAGAGACAGACACATAAACAGTTAATAAAACACACTGGTAATGCAGTGAGATAGACATGCATAGGCTACGGTGGGAACACCAGGAAGGAATGCCTAATGGAAGGAGTCAGGAAAAGTTTCTGGAAGGAGATAACATCTGATGAAGTCTAAAGTGAGTCTAAGCAGCACCTCCAAACACTAAATCACTTGAGAATCTTGTTTGAAAGATTCTGAGTCAGTAGATGTAGGTGGGACTTGAGATGCTGCAGTTCTAATCAAGTTCCCAGATAATGTCCGCGCTGCTGGTCCCCAGATCACTCTTTGAATCGCAAAGGTCTTAAACAATGAATAATGACTAAGTAAAGGAGGGGTGGGGTGAGTACAGGCGGAATAGACAGTATGAAGTAAATCACAGAGGTAAGAAACACTTGAGTGCATAAGACTGAAGCACACTGGTGTCCCCAGGCAATTCGAGAGATCATCAATTCCTAAACTGGAGGTGGATGGGAGTATGGTATATTTTAAGTAGAAGGGAATTTATTACATAGGCCGTGGAGGATATCAAAGTAAGCAGGGCAGTCACATGGTAACAACTGCAAATAAGAGCTGGTAGAATCATGAGCAAGAAGATAATATGCTAGACTACTTTAAGTAAACCTGCTAACAATGATAATGAGGCCTAATTTTGGCTGTAGCAACAGATTTATTTCAAAGGAAACTGATGTGAGAAATGTTTAAGAGATAAAGTAGGTTGGTTTTATTTTAACTTATTAATGTAAAAAATCAAGCAAGTTGCTATTTCTTTGCATTCGTTGCCAGCTTGGTGTCTATTCTTAACCTGACAGTAACATATGATCTTGAACAAGACACTTAACCTCTTTTCACACCAAGTTCCACATTTTAAAACAGTAAAGAGTTGACTCCAAAAAACACTGTGGTCTCTTTAAACCTAAACTTTATAATCCTGTGAATTAAATTCATCTCTCATTGAATCATGGAATCATAAAACATATTCTTAAAACTATGACAACACCTGGAATATAAATATACATTGTATGACTAATATTGAATCTACCTAGCCAACAGGTCTTAAAACTTGAGACTTCTAAAATCCTCCCTCTTCTTCACCCATGACATTCATTACTGAGTCTAGCTGCTTTGTACTTATGTCCTACTGATGATTCTTTGTTTTATGCCCTTATTATTTTTTAGCTGAATTCCTGCAATAGCACCTTACAAGTTCTCTCTGGCTCTAATCTAATCTCTTTCCAGACACTATCCAAGAAATTGAAGAACTCTGGAGTCAGAAAGACCTGGGCTTAAATGCTAAATCCACTGGTTCATAGTTGTGTGATTGTTAGCAAGCTATTTAACCTCTCTAAACCTGAGTTTCCTTATCTATGAATCATAAGGTTGATATGAAGATTAAATGTTTGTAAAGTGCTTAGCACAGTGCTTAATACACAGTAAGAACTCAATAAATGCTAGTTATTATTTTGAAAGGCAAGTCTCATAAAGACTTGAGCAGGCACTTTACAAAAGAGGAAGATCAAATAGCCAATAAAAAATGAAAAGATGTTCTTTTTATTAGTAGTCAGCACAATGCAAATTAATACTTCCATGAGTACAATTAGGTACCCACCTGATCAGCAAATTTTAAGAACTTAAAAACCAAGTATTGTTGAGAATATAGAGCTTCTTATATATTGCTGATGGAAATATAAATTGAGGCAACCAATTGAGGAAAACATTTGGCATTATTTAGAAAAACTGAATGTGCACATACCCCCAAACTCAGGAGTTCCTTTCCTTGATGTGTATACTAGAGAAGCTCTTATACATGTATACTAGAATCTACGAGCAATAATATATGTGTATAAAAAGTATCATATGTATATTTAATATTATTATATGTAAATGTATTTATTTAACATTTACTTAGTACATAAATAACTCAGGTTATTTTATATATATATATATATATACATACACAGACAGACACACACACACATAAGTAATATAGAAACAATCCAAATGTCTATCATAATAATGGCTAAGTAAATTTGGGTATATTCATAGAGTAAAATACTACATAAGTTACATGAATAAACTACATACGTCAACATGGAAGAATCTTACAGTGTTTCACAAAATCAGGTGATTAAGAATATATCAATATATACTACTATGATTACAAGATTGAAAACCTACAAAGAAAAGCAAGAGAATAAGCATGACAAAAGGCAAGGTAATGGTTACCTCTAGCGGGAAAGGAAAAGCATGTGATCTTAAAGGAGCACAAAGGGCTTTCTGGGAGTCTGCTCCTTAATATGAATGGTGGTTATGTGAGGTTTGCTTTATAATTATTCCTTAAACTGCATTTGTTTTATACACTCTTCTAGGTTCATGATATTTACTAAAAAATAAATTTCATCATGTCATTCTACTTAAAATCTTTCAAAGCTTCATTTTGGAATAAAATACAAACTCCTTAGCTCTGTTTAAAAGATCCTTCATGATATATCTCCTGTACCCCTCTTCAGCTTTATCTCCACCACCCCCATTTATGCCCCAGCATAGTAAATAGCATCTAGTGCCCCCAAACACCCAGGTTCTCTCAAGTCACTGGGCCCTTGAAAAATGTTCTCACTGCTCCCCTTCTTCTAGCTAACCTCTTATTGCCCTTAACATTCAGCTAAAATATCACTCCCCCTGGGAAGCCTTCCTTAACAAATCCCATCTGATCTGTCTTAGACTCTCCTCTGCTGCACTTCCTTTATCACCCAATGTCTACCCATTTAATAGCAGTGGCTAAGTACCACACTCTTTAGAAATAACTCCCTTTTTTAATGGCATACTTTATCATAAGTGCCACATTCTTTAAACATAGCTCCTTTAAGGCAGGTACTGTCTTTTTCAGCTGTCCCAAGAGCTAAGGATGATATCTACACCATGGATTCTCAATAAATGTTTGCTTAATGAATATATGTTTAAGATGGGGCAATATATGTTTTCTACATCACTGGGAGGCACACATAACTCAAAATATTAAGTTCAGCCATAAAAAATCACCCTTCTTTTAAATTGAAATTGTTGATTACTGGCAATTACATATGATTCTCAGTCATAACAAACACATTTAATACATATTGATTACACACAGCATAGTGATGACTATTATATCTGCTTTCTCAATATAATTATAAGCAGACTGTAATGAGGATCATGATGTGAAGAAAGTATAGGGTTAATTTCATCAGTGCTCTGCAGTTATGGGCTATGCATTGATTCATAGGGCAGCCTATGTACTCAGAGTTATATAAGCCACTAAACAAATGAAAGAGAGATATTGATCACTAGTTCAAAACAGCTTCTTTTGGAGTCTTACAAGCACCATTGTCATACTCTTATTTCTCAAAGATGTTGTTTGACGGATTATAACTAGTTCATCTCTGCTGGAATCTATTTATTATTGACATTGGTGACTATGAAGCATCAAGTATTTGATTAAAAAATATACTTTGCCTGCATGTGCTGATATTTTATAAAATAAGAAGATTTTTAAATTATTCCAACTAGCAAAGCAACTGGATCTATTTTTAATACTGTTTTTATAAAGCAAAGAATTTGTAGGCTAAAATGTCCACAAATTGAGCTTTATAAAACTGTGATGTTGATTTCTCTCCTTATGTCTAAAGATCTAAATGTTATGTTAATATATATTACATATACCCTATATATACATATATATATTTCTAAAAGGAATTAAGCATTATAATTTAGCTCAGTACCAATTCTTCTACTAGAGAGGATGAATCAGTAAAATATAGAATTATGCTGCAAATAATAAAAGCCACTGAAAAATACTGTTACCCAACTGTTATGCAGCCACATGAAATTATTCATTGCAGTCATTTTACTTAGGCTGGTATCATCCAGGGTGGTAGCATCATGGTGTTATATGATGCACTTATGCACCTAAAGACCTGTAGCTACTACATGTGGTATTAATAGCACCACACCATCAGTTAAACTTTCTGTCCTGTTGATTTTCACTTCTTTAGTTGACATTATCTGGAGCAGTATTTCTTTCCGATCTATACACTAAATCACATGCATTATTTAACTTGGTTATATAGATCACATGTTTCCTGCTAAGGAACTTTTTAAAATTTGCAACTCACCACTGCTTGTATGGTTTCTCATCTACAGGAAATGGGTCTAATTCAACAGCTTCTTGGCTGAGTTGCCATAACAAAGATCTGAGATGGTCCTGCTGTTGGTGTTTCTCAAGCTAGCCTAAAATCAAAGCAAAAACACAGCCAAATTTGATTTTAACATTTCAATAAGAATTTCACCTGCATTTAGAAAATCAAAAGACTGCCAAAGACAATGGGTGATGGGTGATGGGACACAGGGGGAGGGAATAAAACATCTCAAGGTAGTTCACTCTGTTCAAATTTATCACAAACACAAGAACTTGGTTGTTACCAACACCAGAATAGTTGGAATTTTACAATCTGAACATAAGCCCAATTAGTAATTGTTACCTTGGTTGGTATGGATTGGTTTGCACAGTCTGCTTCTCATTTAAAAACAATGGGTTCATATGGAACAATGGGTTAGAGAGTTATGGCTAAAGGAGGAGGAGAAGTTTGGAAATCTCTGAAGTATGTGAAGTAAAATAAAACTACACTGAAGTTGGTCTGAAGCTAGAAAGAGACCTGTTATGTATGTTTTTCCATAATCTGATCTAGTTACAAAAGTAGTTTGTAACTTCAGTCTGTTACCGTTACTTTTCGACATTATACCGGACCGATCTGATTCTCCAAGTCTGTTCCAGTTTCCAATGTTCTACCCATTATCAACCCACAGCTTTTGATTTCTAGTTTGGAAAAGTATGGTCACCATGCCCCAAATAAACGTCCTCTCTGCCCCAAATAAGACTCCTTTTCCAGGCCAAGTGCTTACAATTGCTGCTGCTGGAATTCCTTCCACACCACATCTTCCTGCCCTCCCCTCAACAATCCCAGTGTGGCCTACCACCATTTCAGAGGAGGTAAACGTCTTTCTCCTCTGAATTCCTATTATATGTATTGAGTATGGACACTTGATCATATACCATCTTTGTTATTTAACCTCATCTCCTTAAATGACTATAAGCTCCCAAATGTCAGAAACTGTGTTACAGTTTCCCAAACTATTTCACCCATCGTATTTAGAGAACTATGTGCATGGGGGACATTCGTTCAAGGAATATTGATTGTGCCCCTACTATGCACCAGGCGGACACAGTCAGTCCCTGACAGAGATTATAATTTAGTAGTGAATACAGGAAGCCCAGGAGTAAGCAATTACACACACACACACACACACACACACACACACACACACACACACACAATGTAGAAAAAATCCTGTTTATTATGGTGCATATGGGGTTTTGGAGCAACTATGGGTTAGAAACGTTTCTAAGGAAACTTCAGTCCTTTCTTTTTCCATTCAAAACTTTAATTTCCATTCCTAGGAGCATTAGTTCTATAAGCCTATGGTTTTTATATCTCATAGTCACCAGGGATAAGATCAGTGAGAGAGGCCATAGTGGCTTGTTATGAATCTAAAATATCAATTCAACTAGAAAATCCTTTATCAAAAATAATCATAAACTTGCAGTCCACTTTTCAAACTAAAAATGTTTCTTTCAATTTAAGGATTTTCAATATCACCTGAAGTCTCCATTTAGAGTTTCTACCAAGATTCACAATTAGAAATGGAGTTCTCTTCCATTAAATAGAGGGGGGAGAAACAGAACCTGAAACATAGAGATTTTCTCATAACTTGGTTATGAGAATATGTACAGATAGGTAAATTTCTGAAAATCCAAGCTCCAATTCTAAATTACAATTTCTCTTTCAATCAATATGCAGCAAGATCTTTTATCTGAATCAGCAGCAGTGTCTCATCTTATGTAATGCAACAAATATCTCTAATATGCTAAAAAAATGGATTTTGTTCTTTATCAATTTTGTTCTTTATCAATAAGCATCTCCCCCAGTAGTCTATAGGCCCAACTTTTTCCACGAATCCTTGGTCCTCAGAAGAAGGTGTAAGAGATGCAAGCGTGGTATGGTAGGAAGGAAGCACTCAGCCTACAACAAATACAGCATTGTACTCCTTTCTTGTCATTCCTGGATACTTTGTGCCTCTTTTTTGCATAAGTGTTGCAGTGTCCAACCAAAAGCTTAAAAGAGACAGCAAGAGGAAATAGTAGGGGCAACAGACAAAGAATTTAAAATGTCAATTTGTTACTTCTTATTCTAATTGAAGGAAGTCCCCCTTGCTTTGAGTCCATTATTCTCATTAGCACCTAGGCAATCATTCAATTTGAACACACCAATTCCATGTAAAGTCTTATAGCTACAAATGTGACCTGCAGCCAGAAGTAGAGCAGGAAGGGAGAGCATCTGCCCTTATGTTTAACAAGAAAAACCCAATTCGTCTTTATCCATCATCAGTATTAAAAGACTTTTCCACTAAGATTCATTTACATAAAGTCACACACACACACACGCACAAAAAAACCTTTAAATATGGGAGGCTTTACCATTAAATATGGTAGGCTTTTTCACGTTACTTAAATTAGGCAGATTCCTTTTGCTCATGATATTCCTATAGGATACACTAACAAGGGAAATCCTATGAATTTTCCTGTAATTTTAAAATCTACATATATTTTATGGCATCCACCATCAGTTCTCAGTTTATTTTAACCTTGAAAATTATTGACCGTGTACTCTGAAACCATTAAATACTAATAGCTGCAGACGTACCAGACAATGACAGCAAAAACACACTTGGTCCCTCTGGGATCTGTTCATGAGCCCCCGCTTCCAGCATGGCAAACACACTCCTCCCTACAGCAGATGCTGTTCTGGGGCAGGCAAGCAGGAAGCTGGAAGCAGCTGACTTTTCCCACTCTGCATATCATTTTTAACTGCCCATCATCAAGAATCTTTTTACCAAAACTGTGAAGATTTTATAACAGCAGGAGATTGTCAAATTAAAGATTCCTTGCAATAACAAGAGGGAGTGATGTACAAATGAGGAAGCATGAAGACTATTTAATACCTAAGGTCATACCACCTTTGTCATTGGATTTTCCAGTGCTGTTTTGAAGGACAGAAAATCCAGTTTGCTTTATGCGATAAAATAAGCTAATCTAGGACTTTATGTCAATTTTAAGAGTGAGATCAAGGTAGAGGGAATACATACCAGAGACAGCAAAACTGCTACATCCAAACTGTCCGGCCCCAATAATCCAATGGCTCCAAAGTGGAGTCGGAAGCTTGCGAGCTCATTCATGGGCATGAGCATCACTGTCTATATTTATAACACAAAAATTCACCCAAGGTAGAAAATTTACAGAAGCCTCTCTGAGAGAAATGGCCTTTCCTGCAACCATTTTAATACATGGATCAGCATTCTGTGAGGTCTTTCAGGGTCTGACAACTAGCAGACTAGGGACAGAGGGAGAAATTGGATATTGGGTTGGCAATGCCTGGTGCACTTAGACCCAATTTTCTTCAGTCTTAACTGTGGTCTGTCCCATAGGACTTAGCCTGACTCTATCCAGTTTGTTCATAAAAGTTATTGTCAACACACCAAAGCAGGGAGGGCTGCTGTAAAGACACTGTCAGGCTCTGCAGCAAAGACAGCCCATGTAAACAACCTTGTGATTGCTTCAGAGTCAACTGCCATGGGATAAGCCATTCTTTTTCTGTGATTAAATTACAGTACCCTAGGAAATTATGCCTTTAAGGGGGTAAAAACAGAGACTTAGTCTCTAGACTTAAAGGGAGAGGGAAAAAAGAAATATATACATGTAATTTTTTTAAAATAGCTCTAGTCTTGATTTACTTGAAGATTTTCCAATAAATCACATTTATTTTGCTGCAGGCACAAATACATAAATTCTGCTAAATACATTTCCATGCTCATTTTTGATGATATATCTTTTTCTCCCAAATGAGCTCTGACATTTCTAGGGGACACAGTATCCCAGTACAGAGTACCTGGGAACCATGCCATGAAGAAAAAAAAAAAAAAAATGCTGCCTGCTATGACTAGATCACTTTCTTAAAGGGACCCCTTACCTATGCAACTGCAGTGCCAATGTTTTATCTCTAACCTGACCCCCGTTCTGTGTTCCTCTTCCCAGCCCAAATTTAGCCTAGAGTGTCTCTGCAAGAGTAATGCCATTAGTTTTCCAACTAAAAATACCACTCCTGAACTAAAATATGTAAATATGCCCCAAAATACTTATTTAAGCTACATCTCTCAGGAAGTAAACTTGAATAACTTAAACTCTGCATATCTTAAAGATGTGATTTTTTAATGTTTTATGGAACCCATGGCATTTCTTAGATCTGGGACTGAGGTCAGCACTTCTAACAAGTACAGCTGTTTCTCATTCTCTCTCTCTCTCTCTCTCTCTCTCTCTTTCTCTCTCTCTGGTTTTCTCTTCCCTTCTATAGCTCTGCATTGGTCTAAAAATCCCTGGTCACAATAAAAATGCTCCCTCCCACCCTCTGTCAAACCTAACTCCAAACAGAAAGGTTTCAACATGCCCAAGTCTGGGGAAAGATGCTCCGCACAGAAGGAAAGGCTGGTGGCTTCTTGCCTCAGAGATAGTTCACCTCATTAACCTCCTATCCACCCCATCTCTGCCCCCCTCTTCCATGCTCACTCTCCCGCCCCACCAGAAACAATCAATAGACATCACTCCCACCCTCCAAAAAAAACAGGTTAGAACCCAGAATGAGCAAAGAGCCACCTACCATTCCGTGCTTGAGAACTACGATCCTGATCCAGCAGTGTTTGCCCCAGAAATCCTCCCTACTTGTTTTTCATTAACCACATTCCAAACTGTAATAAGGAATAGATTCTTTGGAGGTGGGGAAATTGTTTAAAGTTAATGATGGACAGGTGATTTCCAAGAAAAGCCAATCCTAAAGTCACTCAAGCCCCTAGGAATTGAGGGGTGAGGAGAAAAAAGGAATAGTGTAAAAATGAAAAAGGAAAGGAAAAAGGTAAGCATATAACAAGCACCAACCACCCCCATAAAAATAAAAAGAGAAGGGGAGGTTTTAAAAAAAGAAGAAGAAGAAGAAGAGGGGCTTGCTGAATCACCCTCTTTCACTGCCTGGAAACCATTGTGCAGCGTGATGCTGCCTGTACCATTGTGGAACCTACCAGAGGAGACAGACAGAGGGCTTGGGGAATGGGGTTGCTATGGCAACCAAAAGGAGCACACGTGACGTCAAAGCCCAGAGAGGTCTAGGGAGGGGTAAGAGGGAGAAAGGAAGAGAAGAAAAAGTCTATGTGTGGCTACAGCTACTGTGTTTTCCAATGAAAAGAGGACCAGGTAAAGTGGAAAGGGACAGGGTTCGTTGGCAGCTATTATTAGCAGCTACGACATCAGGCAGCCAGTCTGCACACCCGGGAGCTGCACAACCGGGAGAAACAACCCCACTCCATGCAGCCCTGGCTCAGCGCACAGCAGGGCTGAGAAACAAATGCTTGCAGACCAAAACACTATTGGAAATATAGTCAATCTGTGCTTTTCAACTAGCTCAGCTTTTTGCAAACAACACAAAGAGAGATATGGAGTATCTCTAAATGTCAAAGCAAACAAGAATGTAATAACCTCAGAAGCGAAGTAAGCATTTGGGTCCCACCTGGACTGCAGAGGTCATTTGAACGGCACAATTCCTCTTCTCTGTTTCCTTATCTTTCATAAAAATCTTGAATAAATACCCACTAAACCAAACTCAGCAAACAGATTCTTAGATTGTAATTTGAATGTGGAAAGAAAATACCGATAATTTGAGTTAACAAATGAGGGTTCTTTTTTTTTTAATTGGGATAATTCTTTAGGAAATGGATGCAAATTGCTAGAGTACCATTTGGGACAGATATCTCAATTTTATTTAAGTAATCTGTCCTGTCTTTGACTGTTAGAGTATATTTTTAAGTCTCCATATAGTTTGCTAAATGTTAAATATAAATGTTTAAATATAGATGTCATAGGGCTTCCCTGGTGGCGCAGTGGTTGAGAGTCCGCCTGCCGATGGAGGGGACACGGGTTCGTGCCCCCGTGCCCCGGTCCGGGAAGATCCCACATGCCACGGAGCGGCTGGGCCCGTGAGCCATGGCCGCTGAGCCCGCGCGTCCGGAGCCTGTGCTCCGCAACAGGAGAGGCCACAACAGTGAGAGGCCCGCATACGGC
>NW_006792529.1:646327-673851 GCF_000442215.2 Lipotes vexillifer
AAAAAAAAAAAAAAAAAAAAAAATTTATATATATATATATATATATATACATATATATAGATGTCATAGGTTCTTAAATATAGAACGTTAATCTATAAATATTAGTTTTCTAGAATAAGAGCTCAGAACAGTGGACTACTTCCACTATTTTTTTTTAATTACCAAAATTTTTTAACTGTTTAAAAATATTTTTCTACTTAAGGGAAATTTTCAATACATATATGGCCTAACCAGCCTCAACCCTTGGGCTTCTCAAGTTACATAATTGAATCAAATTCCTTTTTTGCTTAAACAACTTTGAGGTAGGTTGTCTGTCTATTGCAACCAAGTAAGACTGAGTTTTATACCACTCTACACTGTATTTTGGAACTAGCATACTTACATGAATAAGGAGCTTCTACCACATGTTAACAGAAAGGATACAACATGCAAAAAATATAAACCAAGCAGTGATTGTAGACACTGAAACACATTATAAAACCATGCAGGACCACATCAGGTTTTGTGTTGTTGCTGCTGCCATAATTTCATTCAAGAGGGAATCTAGAAAAAAAAGTCTTGTGTGAGTTTTCTTTTTCATCCAGTGGATAAGTTTTTGGAGGTTGCTTTGTTCTAATTTCAAGTTCAACAAGAAGCAGGTGATTATTAACTTTTAGACTTGGCAATGGGCCTACCTACAAGACAACTATATCTCAAGCAAAAATATGTATTGATTAGCCAAATAACTTTATATAGAACAATGTAATTGGCATTCCAGCTTTTAATTTACTTTATTCTAAGTTTTGATATCAGAAGTCAATTCCCAATAACTGGATATCAGTGAGGAAAAAATTAACTTCAACTCCTCACGTTGCAAACACAAAAATTAATTCAAGATAAATTTTCACTGAAACATGAAGGCCAAAATCTATAAAGCTATTAGAATAAAATGTATCTTTTAGATGAAAAAATAGCTTTCTGTTCTTGGAGTAGGCAAAGATTTCTTAGGACACAGAAAGCACTCACCATAATAGAAAAAAAATAGACTTGATCAAAATTAAAAGCTTCCAAGGTAACCATTAAGAAAATGAATAGATAGCCATGGACTAGAAGGAAATACTCTTAATAAACATATCTGAAAATATTCTTGATATTCACAAACTCTAGATTATATAAAAATATCCTACAACTCAATGATAAAAACAATTTTGTTTAATGGGCAAAAGTCTTGAGCAGGACTTGACAAAGGAAGATATATAAATGGTCAATAAGTACATTAAAAAGTATTCAATGGAATTGGTCATCAGGGAAATGCAAATTAAAACTGCAGTAAATGCCATTTCACACCCACAAAAAATGGCTAAAATTGGAAAGACTAACAACACTAAGTATTGAGTAGGATACAGAGAAACCAGAACTCTCCTACATTACTAGTGGGAGCATAAAATGGTAAAATTACTTTGGGAAATGGTTTGGTGATTTTTAATGGTAAACATACACCTACAGTATGACAACAAGATAGTCACCTAAGAGAACAGAAACATTTGTCCACCAAAAAAAAAGTTATACATCAATGTTTATGCCAGCTTTATTGATATTGGTAAAACCTGGAAACAACTCAAAGTATAGCAACAGAAGAATGGATAAGCAAACTATGGTATATTCATATAATAGAATACTATTCAGCAATGAAAAAAGAATGACAACTATGAATAGGCTAAAACCATTTACTTTTCTTCTATTAGGTGTTAATTCTTGAAGGCACAAGTGACAGAGTGATAGATGCCAACATTGTACTGGGGTGTATTTTACTATTTAGGGCTTTAATTCTCAGCCTACTCATTTCAGTAATATTTAGATGATTAAAATGTTCTTTTAAATCTATTTTATATGCCACAGAAAAAATAATTTCCTAAAATTAGATCATTTAATATAAGTTAGTTTAAAAAAAATGACACCTAAATAGATCCTACTCGTTACTGGATAAAACCAAAACTCGTCATTTAAAGTCCTCAATGAGAGGATATTACATATTCAGAATGAACTATGGAAATATGCAACAACATACATGAATCTCAAAAACATGCTATGTGAAAAAAATGAGACAAAAGAGAGTATTTACTATATAAATCCATTTATATAAAGTTCTAGAACAGAACTATTCTATGGTGATAGAAATCAGAACTATGATTGTCTGGGGGAGCCACACAGTTGAGGGAAATTTCTATAGTGATGAAGATGTTTGACATCTTGATAGAGGTGTGAGTTATTACATAAATGTAAGCATTTGTCAAAACTCTTCAAAGTCTAGCTCTTAAGTGCATTCACTCAGTATAAATTAAATAGCTGTTTTTAAAAAATTAAGTCAATTCCCAAGAAGAAAATTGCTGAGTGAACAATAAGTTAGAGTTTCTAAACTTGCAAATCTGGTCCTAACCTTGAGTCTTGATTTTGCAAACCCAAGCAGACCCAGCAATAGGAAGGGCTAGACTCAGGGTCACCAGGATCTTAAGAGATACAGCAACCCCACTGAAGTGAGGCAGACAATTGATGGAGGTTTACCTAACAAACAAGAAATGAGAATTCAGACATTAAAAAAGAGATTTTTTCAGAGAAGCCTGGCAAGAACTAGATTCCCAGGTTCCTCTGTAAGGACTATAATTCAATGGCAGGACTCAAGACTGAAGGAAATGAAGGTGCTGAAGACCTGGCTTTACAAACAGTAAATGGCAAAGGACTCGGGAATAAGGGAGCATAAAAGAATCAAGTCAGTGAGATTGGACTGCCAAGTAAGAATTCAATTTCTGAATCTAAGTCTCAAGTTCTTTCATGGTGGTGGGGGGGGGGGCTAGCATTAAAACCAACTACAGTACTAAGGTCTCTTATCAAAATCGGACCCAGAGTAGAGAGACCAACTAGTCTTCATTTGCCAAGGACTTCCCAGGTTTTAGCAAGTCCCACACTCCAGGAAACCCCTCAGTCTCAGGCAAACCAGGAAGGCTGACCACCCTAGCCCAGAGTCTAGAATGGACTTGAACCCTCAGATAAGAGTTAAAGGTCCCACCTGCAAAGAAATTTACAAAAGAAGTCAAAGAGGTCATTATAACAGTGACGCTGCTGAAGAGGAGTGTCACCTAGCTACTCTTTCAACAATTAGATATGTAGGTTATAAATTAAGATGCTGGTAAGAGGATGCAAATGGTTTGATAAACACAAGCAAAATTATAAATGAACTGAGGAGTGAATGAATATGAGGGGAATTCAGAGAGTCAGTGTTGACTCAGATTCACTATCATTTCAACATATATAATAATGTCTTCTCTCAGAAAGTCAGCCATGTATCTTTCATGATGTTTCCACCTGGGGAACACTTGTCCTTTGCAAAACAATTCCACAATATAAAACTTTCAGAAACAGTATCTCCCTTTTGGAAAGTCATATTGCACATTACTAAATTAAAAGCACTGAGAAACCTTGAGGTTAAAAAAAACTATTTAAATTTCTTAAAATTAAATCAAAATTTATATCTCAAAATAACTTCCACAATGCAATTTTTAATTAATATCTTGTATCATTCTACTTGGATAAGAAACACATAACCAACAGTTTACCATGGTCATAATAAATCTTCAGGGTACTGAACTTAAAATATCAATGGTTCCTCATATAATCTGATTTCATTTCTGGGTATTTAATTGAAGAAAACAAAAACACTAACTTGAAAAGATATATGCATTCCCATGTTCGTTGCAGCATTATTTATGATAGCCAAGATATGGAAGCAACCTAAGTGTCCACTGATATGTGAATGGATAAAGAAGACATGGTATATATATACACAGTGGAATATTATTCAGCCATAAAAAGAATGAAATCTTGCCATTTGTGACAACATGGATGGACCTTGAAGGCATTATGCTAAGTGAAATGAGTTAGACAGAGAAAATACATATGATCTCACTTATATGTGGAATCTAAAACAAGCAAATAAAAATGCTCATAGATAACAGAGACTAGAATGATGGTTGCCAAAGGCAGGGGGGATGGGTGAAATGGGTGAAGGAGATCAAAACATACAAGCTTCTAGTTATAAAATAAATAAGTCATGGGGGATGTAATATACTGCCTAGAAACTATAGTTAATAATACCATATTGCATATTTGAGAGTTGCTGAGAGAGTAAATCTTAAAAGTGATCATCACAAGAAAAAGAAATTCTGTAACTATGTATGGTGACAGATGCTTGCTGCCCTTATTGTGATCATTTCACAATATATTCAAGTGTCAAATAATTGTTGTACACCCAAAATTAATGTAATGTTGTAAGTTATACTCAATAAAAAATTAAATTAAATTAAACCTAATGGTTTTAAAAGGAATAAATTTTGTGACCTTTCAATGTCACAGAAAGAGAAGGAATCTACTTCTGCACTCCCTTTCATTTTTAATTAACAGACTTTATTTTTTTTAGAGTAGTTTTAGGTGTACAAGAAGATTGAACAGAAAAGCACAGAGAATTCCCATATACCCTGCTTCCCTCCCCACAGTTTCCCCTATTACTAACATCTTGCATCAGTGTGGTAAATTTGTTACAGTTGATGAACCAATATTAATACATTATAATTAACAAAACCCTAATATATTAGGGTTCACTGTCTTGCACAGTTCTACAGGTTTTGACAAATGTATAATGTCATGTTGCACTCACTTATAATTTTCTTCTTGCTTAGGAGTCAATTCTACATTCGGGAAACAACTGTGTTCACATCAAAGGAAAGTAGATAAAATTGGTCCGCTGAAAGTTTTTCCTAGTGGACAGAGCACTATTGTTAGAATTCAGTGGCAGAAAATGTATTTTGAACCAACTTTTATTAAACTTATAAAAGCATTGATTTTTTTCACTGGCAACACCCGTAACTAGCTAAATTATATCCCTTTTTGGTTAAACATACTTTGATTATAAATGCAGAATATCTGCTGCTTGGAAAACGGTAGCTTTTCAGTAGCCTGGTAGACTTTTTTGAAAGTCTGGATTTAGTTTACAATAATTATGGGGGGATGGAATTCTATTTAAAAATAATATCAAAGTAGCTTAAACTTCCTCAGGTAGCAACAGTTTAAAAAATCTAATTAGAGGGCTTCCCTGGTGGCGCAGTGGTTGAGAGTCCGCCTGCTGATGCAGGGGATGTGGGTTCGTGTCCCAGTCTGGGAAGATCCCACATGCCCCGGAGCGGCTGCGCCCGTGAGCCATGGCCGCTGAGCTTGCGCGTCCGGAGCCTGTGCTCCGCAACGGGAGAGGCCACAACGGTGAGAGGCCCGTGTACCGCAAAAAAAAAAAAAAAAAAAAAAAAATCTAATTAGAGTATTTGTCTTTTGAACAATCATGCTAATAGAAAATTGCCTTTTCTTAGATCCCAGCAGAAGCAGGTGTGTGAGATAAAGAAACAGTTATTCTTGCCATACATCCTCAGGTTTATCCACACTTCAATCCATGTACATCTGCAGCAATTTCAATTTTCCTTATCCTTGGCTTTGCTGCAGTGCCCAGAGGCATGACAGAAGCATGGAGATACCATAGATCATATTTGAATCTGGCCTAGAAATTCAACTTCTTACAACTCTGCAGCAATTCATATCTTCATTAAAAGGACTATTCTTTTTTTTCAGCTTTATTGAGGTATAGTTGACAAATAAAATTATAAGGTATTTAAGGTGTACAACGTGATGCCTTGATGTATGCATACATTGTGAAAGGATTCTCCCATTGAATTAAAACTATCCATCAGCTCACATACCATATTTACCTTTTTTTTTTAGTGAGAACATTTAAGATCTACTCTCAGCAAATTTCAACTATACAATACAGTGTTATACACTACAGTCAGCATGTTATACATTAGATCCTCAGAACTTACTCATCTTATTACTGAAAGTATGTATCCTTTGACCAACCTCTCCCTATTTTCTCCACCCCCTCAGCCCCTGGAAACCGCTTTTCTACGCTGTTTCTATAAGTTCAAGTTGTTTCAGGCCCCACATATAGGTGATATCATGCAGTATTTGTCTTTCTCTGCCTGGCTTACTTCACTTAGCATAATGCCCTCAAGGTCCATCTGTGTTGTTGTACATGGCAGGATTTCTAAAAGGGCTGTTCTCCACTGACTCTGACTTGCCACCACAGTGCTCAGAAGGTAAACAGCCACTGAGGCAGACCAAGAGACAAAATACAAGCACAAATTTTTGTAATTAAATTTAAGATAAAAGGTTAATAATATCCTTTTTATAGATATAGATCCTCTTCATCACTAAATGAAATTTCCTAATATTAGAGAGCCTATTTTTAAACACTGATGTGAGAAGATTTTTTTAATCACCAAATTAGTGAATTCTGGGTCTGTGCAATAGAACAATAGGCTACATAATAGTAATGCATAGTGATAGTATCTTAATAATCAAAAGAACGGTAATCAGAGTTAATAATATAATACAGGATTTGATATATTTGGTCTTATATTTTTAAACCAAAAAATCATCAGCATTAACTTGTATATACAGCTTATGCCTGCTAGACTTTCAAATTATTAACCAAAAAATTCTGTGTATACTAACCATGCCATTTAACCTTTATTGGAATGTTATATTCAAGAGGGAGACAGGGAAATAGGAATCCAATTTTGAAAATTATCTAAATTTACAAAGATATAGCAATGATGATAGTATAAATTCAGTGAAAGTCTTGTGTATGTACAGGAAATTTTTTAAATTATAAAACAAAGTATAAATACTTTTAAAGCTTATTTGGAATACTGGATAGTGGAAAGAGTATTGGACTCACCAACAGATTCTGTTTAAATCTATTGTTCAAATAGCTATCCTGTTTCCTGTCTGTGTGACTTGTACAGACCACACAGCCTCTCCATTTCTTAATTTAAACATCGACATAATGGGTGTAATAACTTTGGCTTCACAGAATTTTTGTGAGAATCAAATTAAATGACATATATGACAGTGCCTGGCACAACCCTTGGCACATGACAGTCAATCAATATTCAACTGAATCCATCTGCAGTAAGAAAGATGTAACACACACTTAAATTAAATTTCCTGGTATGACTTTGTAAGCTATGAACATTGTTCAGTGCTCCAGAAGCATTCATCTTCTATTGCTTGATAATGTTCTTAAAGTAGATACACATGAGGAGGTTCAATTGATCGTATGCTACTCCGCAGTGTTGAAGCAGCACTATGGAACTAATAATAAACTTGAAGGAATTTGAGCCTACATGCCAGTCTACACTTGAGAAAGTATTCAGGACATCAGCAAGTCTCCCTGAAAATTTCCCAGAGGAAATTCAGCTACTTGGTCAGCAGATATTCAGAGATATACTCTTTCAAATATATAGAAAGAAATAGAGAACCAGATCAAGAAAACTAAGCAAAAAAAAAATAAATAAATAAGTACAGCTGTTAGAACTGCGTGATGTTCTTACAATTTAATTAAAATCAATTCAGTTAGCAAATCACTGAGTAGCATATAAGTACAAAACACTGTGCTGGAGATTTGAAAAAGAAGGCCAAGACATGGTGACATTAAAAAGAAGCTCATGATCTTATTGCAGAGTCAAGACTGGCCCACTAGAGAAAAAAATCTCTAATAAGTCCTTAAGCATAGGATAAAAAAATGAAGTCTCTAATTCAGAGAGGGAAGACCTCAACATGGGCATCCATGCTGAAAACATGGACCTTAAATCCTGTATATGTTGAGAAGAAGCACAGTCCAATAAAAATGGAGATCTAAGTTCTAGTTCCACTATGACTGACAACCCAGAAGATATTGGGCAGGCAGGTGCTCTCTAGATTTCAGTTTCTTCAACTGTAAAATATTGGGTCTAGATTACATGATAATTATAGTTCTGTAACATAATGGAAGAGAGACCCTTAAGATGATTCTTGAGCAATGAATAGAATTTGGACAGTTGCAGATTTAAGGAGAATGAATTTAAAAGTAGGGAAAACATATCATGTTTGGATGAGAGTAAAGAGATAATGCTTCCCTAGTTGAAGGGAGCAGGAAAGTAGCAGGAGAAATGGAAAATCTTCAAGCAGATTGTCTATGGGGCAAAAGATGCAAACCACACATTTATATTATAAATGAAAATGTAAGGCAGAGAGAACAGGATACATGGCTGAAGTCAGTTTTGGCTTTTTGAGTCATTTAATAAATATTACTTGACAATGATAAAGTCATATTTGCTATCATTTTTATCACTGTTATCACCAATATCATCACAAACATCTTTGCTATAATACTAGCTACTATCTTTTGAGAACACACTCTGTCCCAAGCACTAGGCTAGATTTACAGACATCAGCTCCAAACTCACAGCATTTCTTGATCACTATCTCACTAATATTTATTGATCATCCACTGTGTGCTTGGGCCCATGCTACATGACCACAGTCCTCACTACTGTCCCATCAGGTAGGTAGGATTACTACCCCTACATTATAGATAAGAAAACTAAGACTTAGAGTTTAAGTCAATTTGTCCAGGATCACACAGCTAATAACTAGATGCACCAGAATTTAAATACATGCATATCTGACTGAAGTTCCTACATTGAGAGATTAAGGGGGAAAATGCTAGTGAGCTTAAATTATAAAAGTAGTACCCTCCAATGAGGATACTACACACTCAAAATGGGAGCACTAATCATGTCCTTTTGTTATTGTTGCCTTGTGTAGTACATATGGAAAACTGGCACTCAGGGCAATACAACCTGTGAGCAGAAGCAGAGAAACCCCCAAGAAGGAAGGCAGAAGAAGCCCTTCAAGGATGTAGTGTAACAGTGTAATACAGATTTTTACAAATATGATATGACTGTGAACTGCTGAGAAACAGCAGCAGCTAATAGAACACCTGGTGTTCCTCTGTAAGGAACATGACTTCTCTTCTTTCAGCAAAGATTTTAGGCAAAGTGCGAATCTAAGAGACAAAATTTCAATCTCTTCAAATAGCTACAGTTCCTAAACTGAAAACCCATTTCCTATATACAGTATAGAAAACATACTGGCAGGAGTCTCTCAAACACAGCTGTATACTTTGATTGAAGACATCATTTATAGAAATGAAATGCCATAGTGTTATTAATGCGTGTATACACACACACAAAGACAAACAAGTATTCATTCAATCAGTAAACAGTCACTGAACATCTACTATACATGGTAAAGACAAAACTTGTTCAGATATTGCCTCTGCTCTTTCAAGGAGGTCAGTGTTTTACTAGGCATGGATTTGAATAATCATACAGCAAGGTTTTTTAATTGCTAAATCATTAGAGCAGTGGGAATAAACCAATGAAAGTTTGGAAAAGAGAGTTTTTAGCTGGGGTGATCAGGGAAGCCTTAGAAATGCACACTGAAATAACAGAAAATATATATATTGTTCTCTGCCTCTCCCCCATCTCCCACCCTGTTCCTGGCACAGAGTTTCTAAAATTCTTATAATTTCCTAAGTGATCAGAACACTGGGAGAATCTTTTGTTCTAATATTTGGTCTTTGACCCTGGTTCCTGACACAGGGCTCCTAAAGCCCTTGAAATTCCTGGGTATTAGGAGAGAGCATTTTTGTTCTAATGAGGAAACTCTTAGTGAGCTCCTGGATAGTTTGGGGATGTGGGCTGGTCACCAGAAAGATTGAGCCATAGTTAGAAGTTTGGAACTTTCAACCCCATCCCGCCATACCCCGGGAAGGGGAGAGGAGCTGGAGATTAAGCTAATGATCAATCATGCCTATGTGATGAAGCTCCATAAAAAATCCCAGAAGTATG
The DNA here is from genome assembly GCF_000442215.2 of Lipotes vexillifer. Taxonomy (NCBI): domain Eukaryota; kingdom Metazoa; phylum Chordata; class Mammalia; order Artiodactyla; family Lipotidae; genus Lipotes; species Lipotes vexillifer. The sequence goes on from NW_006792529.1 coordinate 656,140, forward strand.
GAATTCAGAGAGCTTCCACTTACTGATAAATATAAATGTTTCCCTTGAATTCTGTGAGTTGTTCTAGCAAATGACTGAATCCAAGGAGAGGGTCTTGGAAACCTCTGATTTGTAGCAAAGTTGCACAGACGTTGTGGGTAAGCTGGGGACCTACCACTTGTGATTGGTAGCTAAAGTGGAGGGAAGTCTTGTGGGACTTAGCCCTAATCAGTGGGCTCTGCACTAACTCCAGTTAGTGTCAGAATCAAACTGAATTGCAGGCTGGTGTCAGAGAACTGCCTGTGTGAGGGAAAAATCCACACGTTATCAGAAGTGACACCAGTGCCACACTGGTCAGGGTCACAGGGTTACACCAGTGACTCATAAAGCGTTGTGAGTATGAGTAGAGGAAAATAGAAGTAAGTTTTCCTTTACACACACATACACACAACACACACACATACACACATGCATGCACACACACATACACACAACACACACATGTATGCACACACACATACACACAACACATGCATACATACACACAACACATACACACAACACACACATACACACCCGCATGCACACACACATACACACAACACACACACATACCATAGTCAGTAATATAGTTTGTGGGAAATTCCTAGGGATGTAGAGAAGGAACTAGCTTAGAGTAATGAAGAGACCACTGACTAAAGATATATGTAACACAAACAGGAATACTTTAAACACAGAAATGGGCCAGGTGACTCACTGCCACAAATAACAGCAAGAGACTGCAACAGCTTCTAGTGATGAATTTGGGAGAGATGAATCACAAATGAAGTCTGAGTTACAAAACATATAAAAATTCAGAGGAAACTAGATTCAATTTGCAAGAAATATAACAGTCTAGTAGAAAATACTCTCTCAATCTATCGTGTTAAGTATCCCCTTACCTTCTGTGTGAACCTCTCACAATTTTCTGTAATGAATTCTGTGAATTTATTGTCAATCTAACACAGTGGATAGAAGTACAAATTAATTCCCTCAGTCTCACAACAGTTTAACACAAAATACTATCTTCAGTGTGCCAAGCATTGTGCTATGGCCTTTCACACTTATTCTATTCTGGGCATTATCCCATTCTACTGATGAAACTAGTCACACTCATTTGGTAGAAAGAATTGAGATTTGCCAACTCAGACTCCAGTAATCATTTAAAATAAAGGAAAAGATTCCAAAATAAAGGGAATTATTCCCTTTTTTTCTCCTTAGATAGTCTCAAGACTTATCTTTGGGTCTAGTCAGGTAGTATTATGGAATATATTTATCTTTTTTACTCCCAACTCAAAATCTGGTCAAAATATATTCCATAATATCAAAAAACACACACATAGCACCCCTAAATAAGACATTATTTTATCTAAGTGAATAACATAAGAGTATCCTGATTTTTCCAGTTGGAAATGGAGGCATCATGAAATTGAGACCTAAAGCTAAGTAAACACTTGTAAAACCCAACAAAAAGTTTCCTAAAATATGAGGACTCCAATTCACTATATTCAGACTTCATGAGAAAGGAACTATGACAGTTCAAAATTTTTGTCTAAAGCACGTGTGTAAGTTGGCTGTTAAGATTACATCCTCAACTAGACTGAGAGCTTGTCTCAGACATCCCATCATCCACAACAGCTAATATAGTGTTTGGTAAAAAGAAACAGGAAGAAATCATACTTATGTAAGGACTTAAATAATCAATCATATCCTTTTAAAGATAGTTGCCTTAAGTTCCTAGCATTTGATATTCTAAGAACCAACCATTCACTATCCCAAGGCTAATTTAGAATCTCTCAAACAAATATTTTGCAGAGGATCACATTCTGCCATATCTTTTGAAAATAGAGAAAATCATTTAAATTCAACATAATTGAACCACTAGAGTGAAGATGACTCTTTTCTACACCGTGCAACCACAAGAGACAAACATCCTATAGGAAATCCTTTTCTTAGATTCCTCCTGACCCTTGCTGGGGGTTTCTGATCCAGAGTAGCCCATCAAAGGCAATGAGAAACATGATGGCTTTATAAGCAGGCACCCATTTCCAAGGCTGAATGTCCAGCACGTCATGGATAACTAAAGACCTTGGACTCATCAAAAATTCTACAGCAGCCAGTCATTCCCTGTGAGGTAGCTATCTTTAAGAGATTGAGGAGGACTTTGATGAAGCTTGTCCACTTCCTAAGAACTGTCTTCCCATCAGGTTAGCAATAGCACTGTGATAGTGAAGGCCATCCAGATTCCCCTTGATTTAAAGCAACTCTTGCACAGATCTCTGAAGACAGATGTTCATAGCTGCAACAGCTTCCAGGAGAGCTCTATTACTCCACTACATCCTGCAGAGAAGCTGACCTATAGCAATGAGCATAGTGATCAACTACAGCCACCAACAGAGCCTCCTAATGAGCTTCTGCTGTCAGGAGTTTGCAATTGAGTTTCAGACCCTGCTTAAAGAGGAACAGAGCCTGAAAGGCTAGATGATCTAAAATCTTACTGGGAGGAGGAAGGAGTGTTTATCTCAGAGTGTACGTTTCATAAGGGCAGGAATGTTTTCTGTCTACTTATGGCTATATCCACCATACCAAAAGTTCCTGGAAAACACTTAATGCACCTTTTTTAAGGGAATAAAAATAATGAATCAGTGAATCAATAAGACAATCAAGTATGAACAATATAAGGAGCAAGTGTTTCAAAGTTTCTGTCATGGATTGAATTGTGTCCCCTCAAAAAGATATGTCAAAGGGCTTCCCTGGTGGCGCAGTGGTTGAGAGTCCACCTGCCAATGCCAGGGACGTGGATTCGTGCCCCGGTCCGGGAAGATCCCACATGCCGCGGAGCGGCTGGGCCCGTGAGCCATGACCGCTGAGCCTGCGCGTCCAGAGCCTGTGCTCCGCAATGGGAGAGGCCACAGCAGTGAGACATCCGCGTACCACAAAAAAAAAAAAAAAAAAAAGATATGTTGAAGTCCTAACCTCCCAGTACCTTAGAATGTGATGTTATTTGGAAATAGAGTCCAGATGGTTTGCAGATGTAATTAGTTAAGATGAGGTCATACAGGAGTAGAATGACCTTCAAATCCAATATAGTGTGGGGCCTTAATCCATTAAGAACAAGGTGTCCTTACAAAAAGGAGAAATTTGTACACAGACAGACATGCATTGACGTGTTACCAAATCAGGTCCACTCGACAAGTCAATATTCCATAGAGAGACAAATGTTGGTAAAAAGGAAAGGTGCTTTTAATCAGAATGCTGGCAATCTGGGGAGATGGTGGACTCAGTGTCCCCCAAAATCACCTCCGAATATTCTGCTTGGCAATGAAAGTTTTAAAGAGAAGAAGGGAAGTCATCTCTTCTGATCTGGTCATCTGTTAATTACTTATTCTTCATTTCTACTTCATTGATCTACAGAAAGAACTGACAAGTTAGGCAAGGTATTGTGTGATTAAAAGATTTGAAAGGTGTGCTAGGGCCAGAGATGTATAGAGCTTGGGGCTGACTCGTTTAAGGTTAGTGACAAGACAAAAGAGTGCCTCCTGCAGAGAGCTCTTTCCTGCAAGGAGTTTTTTCCTGCCAAAAGCTGCTCACAAATCCCCACTTGTCAGAACATCATTCCATTTCTCTGGGATCATGGGCAAATGTCTGTCTTCTGTAACTTCTTCATGCTAACATAGGGCACTGTATTCTCAGAGTTGAAGATATCAACATGTGTCTGTCTCTTTGCTGGCAGTTGTACTTGCCCATTCACATATACAGGCAGAACAAGCTACAATTATTTCTATGCCCACAAAGACATAGATTACTCTAAGCAGTAGTGTTAATCCCATTCTCTTAAGGTCAGTTCCTGGAACTATGCCAGCCATAGACTGAGTATTGCTCAAGAAGGAGCAGTTTATGTCATGGCTGCAGTCTGTTCATCATGCAGTTAGCTTTTTCCCTCTGGTGGCAGTTACAGTATCTATAAAACAACTCAGGAATATACATCAGACATTATTGTCCTAATCATTAGCTGCTTGAGCCTGCTTTTTTGTGACTCAGGGAGGCCTGGGAGACTACAGCTTTTCTGTAAACAAGAAGCAAGAGACATGGAAGGGTCTTTGTACTTGGGGTGGGGGGCGTGCTCAGGGTTCTGCTCAGTTTTAGAAGGAAGATGATGTGAAATGGCCCTGGGAAAATATGGCTATCTACAAGCCAAGGAGAGAGGCCTGGAATAGACTCTTTCCTCACAAACTCAGAAGGAACCAGTCCTGCCAGCACCTTGATTTTGGACTTCTAGCTCCAAAACCATGAGATAATAAATTTCTATTGCTTAAGCCACTCAATTTGTGGTGTTTTGCTACAGCAGCCCTAGCAAAACTAAACAATCTTCCAGCTTCTCTTCCTGCTCCCGTAGTCTATTCTCCCCAGAGCAACCACAGTGATCAATTATACCATGTCTCTTCCCTATGCAAAACACACAATTGCTTCCATCACACTGAGAATAAAATGCAAATTCCTTATAGTGGCCTATCAGGCTCTGACTACTGGATCCCTCACTGACTTTATTCTCTGCCCTTCTCTCCTTAGCTCCTTTCTCCCTCCAGCCAGCACTGGCCTCTTTGCTGTTTTTTAAAAAAGTCAAGAATGCTTCCACCTCATGGCTTTCGCACTTGTTGCTCCTCTCTAAAACTCTCTTCCTTAATATGTGCATTATCTGTACCTCAATTCATTCAGAACTCATGGAAAGGGCTTCTAGGAGGACTTTTTGGCAAGCCTCTCTAAAATAGCCACCCACATCACCTCTATCCCTTATCTGGTGGCTGTGTTTTTCTTTACAGCAGTTACCCCTTCCTGATATAGTAAATGTTTATGTGTTCATTTTCTGTCTTCCCCTCTAAAATGTATGAGGATGTGGACAATGTTTTGTTTACTGGTATAGCCTCAGCATCCAGAACAATGCCTGACACATAGATAAATATTTGGTGAATTACTGAGTGCAACAATCTTACACATTTGCTCTGACATCCTTGAAAATGCTACAAAAAGCAGATATCTTTCAGTCACTAAACATCTATTTGGCACTTCTTTTGTACCTGGGACTGCAATAGGCACCAGAGAGATACATATAAATCTGTCATGGACCCAGCTCTCAAGAAGCTTTTAAGCATGAGAGGAATGTAACCATATTCCATGAATTAAAAGGAGAAAACAGTCAGTTCTACCTTACAGGTAAGAAAGTCTTCATGGAGTAAGTAACAAGTAAATGTAGGCTTAAAGGAACTATCCATAAAAAAGAGGCAACAGAAGTAGACCTTCAAGATGGCAGAAGAGTAAGACGTGGAGATCACCTTCCTCCCCACAAATACATCAAAAACATCAAAAATACATCTACATGTGGAACAGCTCCTACAGAACACCTACTGAACGCTGGCAGAAGACCTCAGACTTCCCAAAAGGCAAGAAAATCCCCATGTACCTGGAAGCCTGAGGGTAACCTACACACAGAGGAGGGGCCCAAACCAAAGCTGAACCCCAGGAGCTGTGTGAACAAAGAAGAGAAAGGGAAATTTCTTTGTGCAGCCTCAGGAAGAATGGATTAAATCCTCACAATCAACTTGAGGTACCCTGCATCTGTGGAATACCTGAATACATAGCAAATCAACCCAAAATTGAGGCAGTGGACTTTGGGAGCAACTGTAGACTTGGGGTTTGCTGCCTGCAACTGACTTATTTCTGATTTTTATGTTTATCTTACTATAGATTTTAGTGTTTGTTATCATTGATGGATTCGTTTATTGGTTTGGTTTCTCTCTTCTTTTTCTTTTTCTTTTTTTTATTACTTTCTTATTTTTTAATTTTAATTATTTTTTTTAATTATTATTTTTTCTTTCTTTTCTCTGCCTTTTCTTCTGAGCTGTATGGCTGACAGGGTCTTGGTGTGCTGGCATGATGTCAGGCCTGAGCCACTGAAGTGAGAGAGCTGAGTTCAGGACACAGGACCACCAGAGACCTCCCGGAACCACGTAATATCAATTGGTGAGAGCTCTCGCAGAGACTTCTTTCTCAACACTAAAACTGAGCTCCACCCAATGGCCAGCAATCTCCACGGCTGAACACCCCATGACAAACAACTAGCAAGACAGGAACACAACCCCACCCATAAGCAGAGAGGCTGCCAAAAATCATACTAAGTTCACAGACACTCCAAAACATACCACTGATGCAGCCCTGACCACCAGAAAGACAAGATCCAGCCCCACCCACCAGAACACAGGCACCAGTCCCCTTCACCAGGAAGCCTACACAACTCACTGAAACAACCTTACCCACTGGGGGCAGACACCAAAAATAACAGGAACTACAAACCTACAGCCTACAAAAAGGAGACCACAAACACAGTAAGTTAAGCAAAATGAGAAGACAGAGAAATATGCAGTAGATGAAGGAGCAAGGTAAAAATCCACCAGACCAAACTAATGAAGAGGAAATAGGCAGTCAACCTGAAAGAATTCAGAGTAATGATAGTGAAGATGATCCAAAATCTTGGAAATAGAATGGAGATAATACAAGAAATGTTTAAAAAGGACCTAGAAGAATTAAAGAGCAAACAAACAATGATGAAGAACACAATAAATGAAATTTAAAATTCTCCAGAAGGAATCAATAGCAGAATAACTGAGGCAGAAGAACACATAAGTGACCTGGAAGACAAAATAGTGGAAATAACTACCACAGAGCAGAATAAAGAAAAAAGAATGCAAACAATTGAGGACAGTCTCAGAGACCTCTGGGACAACATTAAATGCACTAACATTTGAAATACAGGGGTCCCATAAGAAGAAGAGAAAAACAAAGGGACTGAGAAAATATTTGAAGAGATTATATTTGAAAACTTCCCTAACTTGGGAAAGGAAGTAGTTAGCCAAGTCAAGGAAGTGCAGAGAGTCCCATACAGGATAAATCCAAGGAGAAACATGCCAAGACACATTTTAATCAAACTATCAAAAATTAAATACACAGAAGAAATTTTAAAAGCAGCAAAGGAAAAGCAACAAATAACATACAAGGGAATCCCAAAAAGGTAAATAGTTGATCTTTCAGCAGAAACTCTACAAGGAGAAGGGAGGTGGCAGGACATATTTAAAGTGATGAAAGGGAAAAACCTACAATCAAGATTACTCTACCCAGCAAATATCTCATTCAGACTTGATGGAGAAATTAAAACCTTTACAGACAACCAAAAGCTAAGACAATTCAGCACCACCAAGCCAGCTTTACAACAAATGCTAGAGGAACTTCTCTAGGCAGGAAATACAAGAGAAAGAAAACACCTACAAAAAGAAATCCAAAGCAATTAAGAAAATGGTAATTGGAACATACATACCAATAATTACCTTAAATGTAAATGGATTAAATTCTCCAACCAAAAGACATAGACTAGCTGAAAGGATACAAAAACAAGACCCATATATATGCTGTCTACAAGAGACCCACTTCAGACCTAGGAACACATACAGACTGAAAGTGAGGGGATGGAAAAAGATAGTCCATGTAAATGGAAATCAGAAGAAAACTGGAGTAGCCATTCTCATATCAGACAAAATAAGCTTTAAAATAATACTATTACAAGAGACAAAGAAGGACACTACATAATGATCAAAGGATCAACTCAAGACAAAGATATAACAATTGTAAATATTTATGCACCAAACACAGGAGCAACTCAACACATAAGACAAATGCTAACAGCCATAATAGGGGAAATCAACAGTAACACATTCATAGTATAGGACTTTCACACCCACTTTTACCAATGCACAGATCATCCAAAATGAAAATAAATAAGGAACACAAGATTTAAATGATACATTAAACAAGATGGACTTAATTGATATTTATAGGACATTCCATTCAAAAACAACAGAATACACTTTCTTCTCAAGTGCTCATGGAACATTCTCCAGGATAAATCATATCGTGAGTTACAAATCAAGCCTTGGTAAATTTAAGAAAATTGAAATCATATCAAGTGTCTTTTCCAACAACAACACTATGAGACTAGATATCAATTACAGGAAAAAATCTGTACAAACAACAAAAACATGGAGGCTAAACAGTACACTGCTAAATAACCAAGAGGTCACTGCAGAAATCAAAGGGGAAATCAAACAATACCTAGAAACAAATAACAGTGAAAACACGGCAACCCAAAACCTTTGGGATGTAGCAAAAGCAGTTCTAAGAGAGAAGTTTATAGCAAATAAAATACTACCACAAGAAACAAGAAAAATCTCAAATAAACAACCTAACCTTACACCTACAAGAGAAGAACAAAAAAACGCCAAAGTTAGCAGAAGGAAAGAAATCATAAAGATCAGATCAGAAATAAATGGAAAAAAATGAAGGAAACAATAGCAAAGATCAATAAAAGTAAAAGCTGGTTCTTTGAGAAGATAAACAAATTTGATAAACCACTAGCCAGACTCATCAAGAAAAAAAGGGAGAAGACTCAAACCAAGAGAATTAGAAATGAAAAAGAAGAAGTAACAAATGACCCCACAGAAATACAAAGGATCATGAGCAGTTACTACAAGCAACTATATGCCAATAAAATGGACAACCTGAAAGAAATGGACAAATTCTTAGAAAAGGACAACATTCCAAAACTGAACCAGGAAGAAACAGAAATTGTAAACAGACCAATCACAAGCACAGAAATTGATAATGTGATTAAAAATTTTCCAACAAACAAAAGCCCAGGGCCAGTTGGCTTCACAGTCAAATTCTATCAAACATTTAGAGAAGAGCTAACACTATCCTTCTCAAACTCCTACAAAATATAGAAGAGGGAGGAACACTCCCAAACTCATTCTACGAAGCCACCATCACCCTGATACCAAAACCAGACAAAGATGTCACCAAAAAAGAAAACTACAGGCCAACATCACTGATGAACACAGATGCAAAAATCCTCAACAAAATACTAGTAAACAGACTCCAACAGCACATTAAAAGGATCATACACCATGATCAAGTGGGGTTTATCCCAGGAATGCAAGGATTCTTCAATATATGCAAATCAATCAATGTGATACGCCATATTAACAAACTGAAGGATAAAAACCATATATATGATTGCAAGAAGGAAGAGACATGGGGACATATGTGCATGTATAAGTGATTCACTTTGTTATAAAGCAGAAACTAACACACCACTGTAAAGAAATTATACTCCAAAAAAGATGTTTAAGAAAAAAAACATATGATCACCTCAAAAGATGCAGAAAAAGCTTTTGACAAAATTCAACACCCACTTATGAAAAAATACTCTACAGAAAGTAGGCATAGAGGGAAGCTACCTCAACATAATAAAGGCCACATATGACAAACCCACAGCCAACATCGTTCTCAGTGGTGAAAAACTGAAACCATTTTCTCTAAAATCTGGAACAAGACAAGGATGAACACTCTCACCACTAGTATTCAACATAGTTTTGGAAGTTTTAGCCACAGCAATCAGAGAAGAAAAAGAAATAAAAGGAATCCAAATCAGAAAAGAAGTAAAATTGTCAGTGCTTGCAGATGACATGATACTATACATAGAGAATTCTAAAGATGCTACCAGAAAACTACAAGAGTTAATCAATGAATTAGGTAAAGTAGCAGGATACAAAACTAATGCACAGAAATCTCTTGCATTCCTATACACTAACAATGAAAAATCTGAAAGAGAAATTAAGGAAACACTCCCATTTACCACTGCAACAAAAAGAAAAAATATCTAGGAATAAACCTACCTAAGGAGACAAAAGACTTGAATGTAGGAAACTATAAGACCCTGATGAAAGAAATTAGAGATGATACAAACAGATGGAGAGATATTCCATGTTCTTGGATTGGAAGAATCAAATTGTGAAAATGACTATACTACCCAAAGCAATCTACAGATTCAATGCACCCCAATCAAGCTACCAATGGCATTTTTCACAGAACTAAAACCAAAAATTTCACAATTTGTATGGTAACAGTAAAGACCCCAAATAGCCAAAGCAATCTTGAGAAAGAAAAATGGAGCTGGAGGAATCAGGCTCCCTGACTTCAGACTATACTATAAAGCTACAGTAATCAAGACAGTATGGTACTGGCAGAAAAACAGAAATATAGATCAATGGAACAGGATAGAAAGCCCAGAGAGAAACCCACACACATATGATCACCTTATATTTGATAAAAGAGGCAAGAATATACAATGGAGAAAAGACAGACTCTTCAATAAGTGGTGCTGCAAAACTGGGCAGCTACAAGTAAAAGACTGAAATTAGAACACTTCCTAGCACCATACACAAAAATAAACTCAAAATGGATTAAAGACCTAAATGTAAGGCCAGACACTATAAAACTCTTAGAGGAAAACATAGGCAGAACACTCTATGACATAAATCACAGCAAGATCCTTTTTGACCCACCTCCTAAAGAAATGGAAATAAAAACAAAAATAAACAAATGGGACTTAATTAAACTTAAAAGCTTTTGCACAGCAAATGACACCATAAACAAGACAAGAAGACAACCCTCAGAATGTGAGAAAATATTTGCAAATGAAGCAACTGACAAAGGATTAATCTCCAAAATATACAAGCAGCTCATGCAGCTCAATATCAAAAAAATAAAGAGCCCAATCCAAAAATGGACAGAAGACCTAAACAGACATTTCTCCAAAGAAGATATACAGATTGCCAGCAAACATGTGAAAGGATGCTCAACATCACTAATCATTAGAGAAATGCAAATCAGAACTACAATGAGGTATCACCTCACACCAGTCAGAATGACCGTCATCAAAAAATCCACAAACAATAAATGCTGGAGAGGGTGTGGAGAAAAGGGAATCCTCTTGCACTGTTGGTGGGAATGTAAATTGATACAGCCACTATGGAGAACAGTATGGAGGTTCTTTGAAAAACTAAAACTAGAACTACCATATGACCCAGCAATCCTACTACTGGGTATATACCCTGAGAAAACCATAATTCAAAAAGAGTCATGTACCACAATGTTCATTGCAGCTCTATTTACAATAGCCAGGACATGGAAGCAACCTAAGCGTCCATCAACAGATGAATGGATAAAGAAGATGTGGCACATATATACAATGGAATATTACTCAGCCATAAAAAGAAACAAAATTGAGTTTTTTGTATTGAGGTGGATGGACCTAGAGTCTGTCATACAGTGTGAAGTAATTCAGAAAGAGAAAAACAAATACCATATGCTAACACATACATATGGAATCTAAAAAAAAAAATAAAAGGTTCTGATGAACCTAGGGGCAGGACAGGAATAAAGACGCAGATATAGAGAATGGACTTGAGGACACGGGGAGGGGGAAGGGTAAGCTGGGACGAAGTGAGAGAGTAGCATTGACATATATACACTACCAAATGTAAAATAGATAGCTAGTGGGAAACAGCTGCATCGCACGGGGAGATCAGCTTAGTGCTTTGTGACCAACCAGAGGCGTGGGATAGGGAGGGTAGAAGGCAGACTCAAAAGGGAGGGGATATGGGGATATATCTATATGTGTAGCTGATTCACTTTGTTATAAAGTGGAAACTAACACACCATTGTAAAGCGATTATACTCCAATTAAGATGTTAAAAAAAAAAAAAAAGGCAACATAAACATGCCCAGGGTTGCATGGTACAGGCTGGTCATGTCAGACAACAGAAAGTACTTAAGTACTATTGGAGCACGAGAGCTCAGGGGCACAAGAGCATAATGTTTGCGTGGTGAGAATTGAGGTTCGGTGGAAAAGCAGGGGACTGATAGCTTATTTAAGGAATTGAGAGTTTATCCTAGGGCCCAAAGTATTTTCCTAAGATCCAGCCTAATGGACACATTACTACTTTAAAGTCTGAAAGGGATGAAACCTAAATCTCTAACAACATGTATCACAACTCTGCTACCAGCATTACCATATTGTAAAAACCATTTTGCAATAACAGCTAAAAAGGAACCCCAAAACAGGAAAACAATTTGATTGGTTACGGAAGGAGTTTTGGGTTGTTGTTGTTTGGTTTCTTTTAATTTTTCTGTTAAAGTGTGGTTTGGTCAAGTTCTATTACATGTTGGCTTAGAGTCTCCAATTTTATATTTCCCACTCCTCTGTGTAGGTCTGATTTCCCTGGAATCAACACATCTCTGGAGACAGCATGTCACAATTATTTGTTGACTTCTTTTGTTGTTGTTTTTTGAATTTTATTTTATTTTTTTTTATATAGCAGGTTCTTATTAGTTATCCATTTTATACATATTAGTGTATATATGTCCTATATGTTGACTTTGTTTGGAGTAATTTAGCCCTAAACTATGTGTTAGCCCCAGTATTAACAAAGAGAACAGGCCAATCATACTTAAGGACTGCCACTGACAGATTGATTTTTCTATTTTAGTCCTGTGCTTCAGGCCTTCTGCTTATCAGTTTTCCAATCACAAACCTTAGTGCATTTATCTACTCTACTTGTTTTCAATTTTTTTAATGAAACACTTTTTTCTTTTCCTCAGAAAAATCTCACACAGAGCCCACTGTATAAAGTCTGTAAAGCAATGTTTAATTCATTATAACTACATTATGCAGATTTAAATTTGTACCATTTGTTTATAGTAAAAGTGATCAATAAACACAATGTGGCTTTTTTGATGAACCAAACATTTTCAGTCCTGACCTACAGAAAGACAGTTGCAGACCAGTCAACATCAGCATGAAATTTGGTTCTATAATTTTTTTTGTTGGAAAATACATTTCTTTGATAGAACTGACTCATAGATCCTGAGTTTAAAAAAAAATAGAAATAGAGAATAGAGATCAAAGCAGAGCTAGAAACTTTACCCTATATCTCTTTTACAATTAGCTTATGTAGGTTGGAGGTTGTAAACTCATCATTCTAGACTCCAGAGTCCAGTTTGGTTCATAGCATGTGTTTTTCAATTAATTGCCATTGTTTAAAAATTGAAAGATTTTACTTAAAAATCTGGACTTTTGGTTTCTTTTGAAATCTCTGAGGATTTGGAAATACTGGGGCCATATTCCTACCTATGACTACTTTAGATGGTTTGCTCTTTCCAGATGGGCTTACACACAAACACACACACACACACACACACACACACACACACACACTCAATCCCCACCTGGGTCTTACAGCATTTAAGTTTGTGTTCCCTGAGCATGTCCAAGGATAATGGGAGAAGTTGTATTCCCTTCTCTCTGGTTCTACTCCATCACCTTAGTTCATCACCCCAATCCAGGCCACCATCAGGCTCCTCGTGGGCCACAGCAGTAACCTAATGTTCTTGTTCTAGGGCTACTGTCTCTGTGCAAGCCTATTTGTATTTGCCCTTGGATCCATTCCTTGTCCTTCAGTGACTCCTGTAGTCTGCATTTCCCAAACACACGTGTTAGCTGTCTTCTGATTGGGTTCAGCCAATGGGAGACACTACAGGAGACTGGGTGGTGGAATAAAAGGAAAAGCCAGTGTATTTTTGTCCCTCCTTTCTGCCTCATGTAGCATCTCTAACAGAAGAATCTCTCTCCCATGGCTCTGTCTCATGAAGTCCTCACACAGGTTATCTCTTCTATCGGGAATAGTCTTGGGGTTCCAACAGGAAATAGATGGCACATTTGAAAAGGATAATTCGAAGTGGATTTACTTACAAAGGGCTTATTTACAAAGATGTAGGTATAGAGGAACCACAGGGGATAGTGCTTAGCACTCCTAGACTCAGTGATAAGAAGAGAATCAAGCAGAGTCTCCATTTCATAAGGAGCAGGCACCTTCAGGCAAGAGATACAGCCACCTGAAGGTAACTCTACAGGTAAGGAGCCAGAGGGATAAAATCCCTGACATTGCTTTCCTCCCTCCACCGGGTTTCTCAGCCGTGGCACTATTGACATCATTTCGGGCCAGTAATTCTGTGTGGGGAGGCAAGGCTGTCTTGTGCATTGTAGGGTCTTTAGTGGCATTCCATTAGATACTGTGACAACTGAAAATGTCTCCAGACACTGTCACATGTCCCCTGGGGATCAAAATCACTCCCCAGTTGAGAACCACTGAAGTTCAACTACCTGTTGTAGCCCATTCAGGTCAGCCGCCCAGAGCAAAGAGAAAGGAGGAGAGCGGATCTGGAGGGGCAAACAAAAGATATTCAGCACAACTCTCTGCTCTACACCGACCTGACCTGCCATTGACCCCCCCACTCATTCTTCACTCCAGGTTTACACGGCACCTACTCAGAAAGCCCTTTCCTAGCCAGCCCCACCACTTGCTAAATAAAGCTCTCACTCATTATTCTAACTATTCCCTGTTTTTTACTCTCAGAACTTATCACAGTTTGCAATTATGGATTTTATGTGTCTGTTTATTTTTAATATCTGCCTCACCTATGGACTGAAAACCTTTTAAGGATATGGACCATGACTGCTAATTCAACTACCACCTAGCACAGTGGCGGCATAAAGTTGGAGATCAATAAACATATGATGAATAACTGAATTTTGAATGAGTGTGCTAACTTGACAGCATATGTTAATGTGCTGGTGATTTTTGTTATGTAAAGTTTGTTTTGGATCACATTTGAGTGTTCTTGTTGTTAAACAAACAAAATATATTTAAAATACAGTCAAGAAATAAAATCTGACTCAAATATTCACACAACCCTTACCTCATATTCATGAAAAAGATTATGAAAATCTCTTATCTGGTAGAACTTCCTTATTTTATATATGAAACTAAGTTAAACAAATGAAACAGGCAAACCAGGCACACTAATAGTAATAATAAAAGTATTCACCAAAAAAAAATGCAAAAGTTTCTGTAACAAATGTAATTTGAACTATGGAAAAATTTTAAACAGAGAAAAATTTAAAAGGTAGAAATAAAAAGTAATTATTGGGCATACTAATCTAGTTAATAAAATTTAAATAGTGTTTAAAATAAATAAGCTTACTTGTATACCCACAATTATAGCAGAATTATTCACAATAGCCAAAAGATGGAAGGAACAAATTAATGGATCAACAAAATGTTGTACCCATGCATATACATAGAATTAATATTATTCAGCCTTACAAGGGAAGAAAATTCTGACACATGTTACAGTATGGATGAACCTTGAGGACATTATGCTAAGTGAAATAAGTCAGTCACAAAAGGGCAAATTCTATATGATTCCATTTATGTGAGGTACCTAAATTAATCACAGTCATAGAGACATAAACTACAATGGTGGTTGCCAGGGCCTAGAGGAAGGGAGTTGTTTAATGGGTACAGAGTTTCAGTTTTGCAAGATGAAAAAGTTCTGGAGATTGATTGCACAGAAATGTAAATATACTTAACACTATTGAACTTTAAATGGTTTAAATAGTGCATTTTATGTTATGTGTATTTTATGACAAAAATAAATGTTTAAAAAGGCAAAAAGCAGGTAAATATATATATAAATAATATCATTCAAAATACTAAAATAAAAATAAGCAGTAACTACAGCAGTACAAAGACCATGGATTATCATTACCAAGACAGGCATACATTTCATCTGAGACTATGACCCATCTAATTCCTGTCATGGTGATTCTGCTGCTCGCTAATGTCCAAGAACCATACTTTTAGGTCAGTGTGGGAAGCAACAGAGAGTAGTGTTAAGGGCATGAATCCAGAGACAGATTGCCTGGGTTCAAATCCCTGAATCTTATACTTCTTGCTTGCTGTGTGACCTTGAGCAAACTACTTAACGTCTCTGTACTTTAGTTTTCTCATCAGTAAAATAAGGACAATGATACTACATATTTCATAAAATTGTTATAGAATTATATTCAGTTAAGAATTTTTAAGTACTTAGAAGATACTCATATACTGACTTAAATAAAATACATGCAGTCTCAGACACAACAGGCTTCCTTTCCACAAAGACCTGTTCTTTTATTTTCCTTCCCTTTGGGTACAAGACTGGAAGAATGCAAGCTTCTTCCAATAAACTGCTCCCTTAAGAGGTACTGAGTATTTACCCTAGGCCAAGCAGCCAGCAAGTGGCAAATCCATTAGCCTTCCCATGGTGCCTCTGTGCTGTGTGACCTGGGCAACAATGGCTGTCAGGATCTCCCTGCTGTCTGAGCAAGCTTTCCTCAGGCAAGGGTAGAACCTAACCACCTATTCTCTTATTAACCCTTCAAGCCCTCCTTTTCCACTCAGCATAAGCTGGGCAGGTAGCTAAATGATTTATAAACTCAACTTACTTCCTGGTTTTTATTTTTACATTTTTCCATGGAGCATCTTAATGTTGGAAAGGCAACAGTTATTAATTTCATGAAGAATATGACCTAAGTGTGACCCAGTAAGATAAAATAAACACTGTACTTCTATGTCAATTCCAGATGAAATATTAACCACAAATAAATAAACTAAAACACCTAGATATGAGTTCAAAACCGTTAAATTTTGCTTGCTTTCAATAGAGAATAAAATAATAAGTATTCCCTTCTTCAATTGTATTTTATCCTTTGAACACAGATTTAATATAGGAAGAAGATGCAGTAAATTTACTTTGCAAAAACTTTAAATGTCATTACAAAGAATTGGGTGAAGTACCAAAAATATAAATAATAAAAAAAAAGAAAACTTAGACAATCATAAATAGAGATGACATAACGTAGCTTACCCATAGTTGAAAGGCAAAAGAGCAAATATGTATGACAAAAGTGTATAACCTTGTTTATCTTCTTTGATTAATTTTTAATCTTCACATCTCTTTGCTCTCATTTTTCAACAATCTAAAAAGACATCATTTCTTTCATCATTGTATCCCAAAGTTTCATGGACTATTTAGTGCTCACTAGTTTCTACAGTACAGTTAAATATTACAAGCATTGGAACATGAAACATGAAAGCTCTCCTGACACATCACCATTACTGTCTTTTACCTGGGCCATCTTTAAAATATAGAATGTTACCTTTGATTTTGTCATCAGCCTGTTTATTCATTTAGCAATTTTTATTGAGTGCCTCCTATGTGCCAGGTGCTATATACCAGGAGCTGGGAAATAGCAAGGAGTTCCTGCTAATAAAGGTGACATTATAATTGCAGGAACAGAACGGACAGGCCTTTAAGAAGAGAACTTCACATATTCAAGGCAGAAAGAATAACAAGTGCAAGAACCCTAAGACTGGACAGAGCTTGGTATATTCAAAAAACAGCAAGGAGGCCAGGAAGGAAAGGGAGAACAGTAGGAAATGAGGCCAGAGGGGTAGCCAGGAGGAGGGGTAGCCAAGAGACGTGGTAGGGACTTTGAATTCTGTGTAATGGGAAGCCATGGAGAACTGAAGCCGGGATGTCACAGGCCCTGGTTCACACCTACGGACCTCTCTGGGAGCAGGAAGTATATGGAGACCACAGCGTAGATGAAAAAGCAGAGACAAAGAAAGAAATTAGGTTGTTATTAGTTGAAGCAAGAGATGAGTTGGGGGCTTCCCTGGTGGCGCAGTGCTTGAGAGTCCGCCTGCCGATGCAGGAGACGCGGGTTCGTGCCCCGTTTCGGGAAGATCCCACATGCCGCGGAGCGGCTGGGCCCGTGAGCCATGGCCGCTGAGCCTGCGCGTCCGGAGCCTGTGCTCCGCAAATGGGAGAGGCCACAACAGTGAGAGGCCCGCATAACGCAAG
>NW_006792529.1:674213-732323 GCF_000442215.2 Lipotes vexillifer
AAAAAAAAAAAAAAAAAAAAAAAAAGAGATGAGTTGGATGAGGATAACAGGGGCAGATGAGAAGAGAAGTGGTTGGATTCAGAATATATTTTGAATGCGGAGACGGCAGATTTGCTGATTGTAGGAATGGATGCACGGGATAACAATAAATGCGTACTTAGTTACGAATGTTTCATAAAAATTCTGACAGCTCATCTTGCAAAGTTTTAGTAGAGCAAGAAATTGTCGTGCACACTTAAAAGTCATGTACTAAAAGAAAACACTAAAATTTTAACACCTTCCACCTAAGCTAAAGAGAAGGAAAAACAGATTTCTAAACAATTCCATCTAAATTGTTTTCTTATACATGTAATGCTCTTGGCATAACATTAGCATGGCAGGATTTATTTGGAATTTTAAAGTACCTAAAAACAAAATTGTTCATACTTTGATTTTCAATCACTTTTCCTTTACAACTTATCTTTCTAAATTTTAGGTAAACAATAAGTTTCAATGTAACATAAACATTTCTATAATTAATGAATAGAAATATCGCCAAGCTGCTGATTAGCTACTGTGGAAATAATTGGCAAATTCCTATTTATTATTCAACCATTTTAATCTACCAATCACTGTTGATTATTTTTACCATTCTAACAACCATTGTTTATCTATCATTTTAAAATCTAATGAAGCAAGAGTCAGCATTAGAAATGGCACAAGCTTTCCAAAGGATGTCCTCACACCTAGTGAAATTTCAAAACAAAACAAAACAAAAAATTCTGTGTTTGACTTCAGCAGTGTTATTTCCTTCATCTCACTACTTTGATAACACTTCCTATATGCTTTGCCTTTTCTTTATAGGATGAACTATATAATCATTGGTCCTTTACCAATTAATCATATATCTTAATATGAACTGATAGAGGATAGTTATTTCTGAAAATCAATTTGGTTTCCATGAATTGTTGCTCACAAATTAAATAACAAAAACAAATCTGAGATTTACACTTGTAAAAATCCACACACAATAAATATTATGCGCTCCCAAAAGGAGTAAGTTAAGAGATTGTAAATATGAAACTGAAAAGTTTGGAACACCCAACACTCCATGAGCATTACCAGGGTATAATCTCCATGATGTCAGACTGAAAAGTGGTTATAACTTAGTAAAATGAGACAATCAATTGTATTATGTCTAATGTAAGGAAAAACTATGAGTAGAAACAGGATATTTAGACGAAAGCACACAAAAAGAAAGCCTTAGGGTCATAGCATTTATCCAGCCTTAACCAGGTGAAGAGAGACAAAAGGATTGGTAAAGAGAAAATATTTTTAAAATCTGCAATTCGGGCTTCCCTGGTGGCGCAGTTGTTGACAGTCTGCCTGCCGATGCAAGGGACGCGGTTCGAGCCCCGGTCCGGGAAGATCCCACATACCGCGGAACGGCTGGGCCCATGAGCCATGGCCGCTGGGCCTGCGCGTCCGGAGCCTGTGCTCCACAGCGGGAGGGGCCACGGCAGTGAGAGGCCTGCGTACGGGAAAAAAAAAAAAAAATCTGCAATTCATCACTCAAGTTCTGCCCCCTGAAAGTACAATGCACAAAAGAATTGCATCCCACTTCATCATTTGTAATTGCAATGTTTAATGTCTGCCTCCCCCTGCTGGATTACAAACCCCATGAGGGGAGGGACCATGTCTGTTCACCACTGTGTCCATAGTGCATTCAGTCAGAAGGGAATTCCATTACCCCATTCCTGGTTGACATGGAATATATTTCCCCAAACATAATTACAGCATCTCTTTGTCCCTTTACACACTCCTCATGTAAGAGAAATGAAAAATTGGGAAGAACAATTGGGCATTCTCAGTTGCACTGTTCTCTCACTTGGGAGCTACCTGTCTGCAAGAGGACGTTTTTCACTTCACCTCTAGGACCTAAGTCCCTGTGCAAGAAAGGTCTATCCTGGTCTAGCACTGCAGGGACCATGTGGGTAGATATTTCTAAATCTGAGATTCAGTTCATCAGCCCACTTGGTTCTCTCACAAATCTACGTCCTCAATCTTGTTCTATGAGTAACAGAGGTGATACTTTGCTTCCATCTGCCTTGGTATTTTTTTTTCTTAAATTATTCAGAATCCAGACAGGGAGGAAAAAGCTCTTATTTACTGGTCCTCTTGAATCCCTACACATAGCACAATATCCGATTTACTGTAGTTGCTTAGCAAATATTTGTTGATTGACAAATATTTGACTGTAGAAATTACCAAAAAAGGTTGATTCCACAATTTAAGTTCTCTGCCAACAGGAAGAATTAGTATACTACAGGTTGAAACTTGAAGGCTTAAGTATCGGCTATTGAAAGCCCACTTTTCAGATAAGATAACAGAATGGTCTGAAGCCCTGAGATCTAGGTTGGGCTAGGATACCCTATTGGGGTACAGGGAGATAGCGACTGACATATCTCCTAGGAGATCCTATTAGGCTAGGAGACTGGTTTGGATATGGAACATCGCTTGACTCAGGACTTCAATAGATGGAAAAAGTGGGCTGTCTAAAAAGACTATTCAGTTAAAAGGAGTTACAGAACTAAAAATTCTACGCATGAGGCCAATAGGATAAAAACCAGGGATGTGGAAGAGAATGGATTAGAATAAAGGCTTATGGAGAGGACAAGTTCTGGAGAAATAGTCTGATCAGACTTGCATATAGCTGCAGTGTATTTTATTTATTATAAATTCTATGACTGGAGCTGAGGTAGGGAGGGACAAGGAGGGAGCTGGTTCAGTTGTACTTGTTTGGCTGACTTTTGGGAGGGTAGCAGTAATGGTCTGAGACAGGGTAGATGTCTCTCAAGCTTAAACAAAGAACTAAACTGCATTTTACTTGAACAAGAAAAGATCATTTCCAGCCTGATTCAACTTAATTTTGCCAATAATTTTCTGCTTTGGCATATCATTACCAAAATATACTCCTTAAAACAGTCACGTATTAAACTCAAAACAATAAATTAGGACTTCATTTCACAATGAACAGCTACTTAGGTGCAAGCCTTTACCAAATCACACAATATCTAATTTAATCAATTCACCCAGAATCTTGACTTATAAAAAAGCATTTCCTGATATTTGCTCTGGAGGTTCAGGTTTGGACCGGAGCAAGGCTCTGAGCACTTATCTCCAGACAGCTGACACTGCCTCTGCCAGAGTGTTCTAGTCAATCTCTGCACATTATTCAACAAAAGTAAAGAAAAAGCGTTGGTCACCTTGTTTGGAAGCTATTATTTTATATGAGGAGAATATCGTGAAAGAAAAGTAAAAAGAAAAAAGGCAGCTACATAGTTCATGTTGACATGAAAAGAGTAGACTGAACTGACTTTCTTCTCCACTTAGTGTTTTTCTAAGTTATTTTTTAGATTCTCCTAATATCAGTTGTTTAGTTTTTAAGTAGATCTAGCTGGTTCTTATCTATATGACATACAATGTACTACTTGAGTATAACTAATGTTTAAGACAGTTACCTAACATAGTGAGAAAGTCTTTTCTTTAAAAATTATTTTTAATATACACACATACAAATATGCAAAAAAGTTTAAAATTAAAAAATAAAAAAACTACTAAACAAATGGTAGGTTACCAATGTAAATTTGTGACACTGATAACTGTACTGTAATCATGTTAGAAAACTCACACTATTTAAAGAGCCATAATGTATAATGTAACTTGTAATTTACCTCAAGTAGTTCAGAAAAGAAATGTGTTTGTAGAATACACACATGATTTATATAAAACATGCCACAGCTACCATATGGCACTGTACACTACTTATTTTTGTCTGTTAATGTGTATACATATTATAACTCCAACCAAGGATATAAAAATGTGTATCAGTATTAACTTTTCCATATAACTCTAAAATTAATAACTAACAAATATTAACACCAAATACTACAAATAAAAAAGTGAACACAAGAAGAATCAAGCAGATTATGACAGAGTCAATTCAGTTATCTGCCAAATGATAGATGAGGTAACTTTTATTTATTGGTCTTTATGGGAATTTGGATTAAAAGAGCAATGAACATAGTGCCTGGACAAGCCTCTTAGATAGACACATCCAGCAGAGGGCAGGGAGATGAAGCAAGAAGAATTACAATCCTGCAGCCTGTGGAACAAAAACCACATTCACAGAAAGATAGACAAGATGAAAAGGCAGAGGGCTATGTACCAGATAAAGGAACAAGGTAAAACCCCAGAAAAACAACTAAATGAAGTGGAGATAAGCAACCTTCCAGAAAAAGAATTCAGAATAATGATAGTGAAGATGATCTAGGACCTCGGAAAAAGAATGGAGGCAAAGATCGAGAAGGTGCAAGAATGTTTAACAAAGACCTAGAAGAATTAAAGAACAAACAAACAGAGATGAACAATACAATAACTGAAATGAAAACTACACTAGAAGGAATCAATAGCAGAATAACTGAGGCAGAAGAATGGATAAGAGACCTGGAAGACAGAATGGTGGAATTCACTGCTGTGGAATAGAATAAAGAAAAAAGAATGAAAAGAAATGAAGACAGCCTAAGAGATCTCTGGGACCACATTAAACACAAAAACATTCGCATTATAGGGGTCCCAGAAGGAAAAGACAGACAGAAGGGACCAGAGAAACTATTTGAAGAGATTATAGTCGAAAAGTTCCGTAACATGGAAAAGGAAATAACCACCCAAGTCCAGGAAGCGCAGTGAATCCCATACAGGATAAACCCAAGGAGAAACATGCTGAGATGCAGAGTAATCAAATTGGCAAAAATTAAAGACAAAGAAAAATTATTGAAAGCAGCAAAGGAAAAATGTCAAATAACATACAAGGGAACTCCCATAAGGTTAACAGCTGATTTCTCAGCAGAAACTCTACAAGCCAGAAGGGAGTGGCATGATATAATTGAAGTGAACAAAGGGAAAAACCTACAACCAAGATTACTCTACCCGACAAGGATCTCATTCAGATTCGATGGAGAAATCAAAAGCTTTAGAGACAAGCAAAAGCTAAGAGAATTCAGCACCACCAAACCAGCTCTACAACAAATGCAAAAGGAACTTCTCTAAGTGGGAAAAACAAGAGAAGAAAAGGACCGACAAAAACAAGACTGAAAGTGAGAGGATGGAAAAAGATATTCCATACAAATGGAAATCAAAAGAAAGCTGGAGTAGCTATACTCATATCAGACAAAATAGACTTTAAAATAATGTTACAAGAGACAAGGAAGGACACTACATAATGATCAAGGGATCAATCCAAGAAGAAGAGATAACAATTCTAAATATATATGCACCCAACATAGGAGCACCTCAATACATAAGGCAACTGCTAACAGCTATAAAAGAGGAAATTGACAGTGACACAATAAGAGTGGGGGACTTTAACACCTCACTTACACCAATGGACAGATCATCCAAACAGAAAATTAATAAGGAAATGCAAGCTTTAAATGACTCAATAGACCAGATACGTTTAATTGATATTTATAGGACATTCCATCCAAAAACAGCAGATTACACTTTCTTCTCAAGTGTGCATGGAAAATTCTCCAGAATAGATCACATCTTGGGTCACAAATCAAGCCTCAGTAAATTTAAGAAAATTGAAGTCATATCAAGCATCTTTTCAGAACACAAAGCTATGAGGTCAGAAATCAATTACAGGGAAAAAAACGTAAAAAACATGAACACATGGAGGCTAAACAATACGTTACTAAATAACTAAGAGATCATTGAAGAAATCAAAGAGGAAATCAAAAACTACCTAGAGACAAATTACAATGAAAACACGATGATCTAAAACCTATGAGATGCAGCAAAAGCAGTTCTAAGAGGGAAGTTTATAGCAATACAAGCTTACCTCAAGAAAAAAGAAGAATCTCAATTAAACAATCTAACATTACACCTAAAGGAACTAGAGGAAGAAGAACAAACAAAACCCAAAGTTAGTTGAAGGAAAGAAATCATAAAGATCAGAGCAGAAATAAATGAAATAGAAACAAAGAAAACAATAGCAAAGATCAATAAAACTAAAAGCTGGTTCTTTGAGCAAATAAACAAAATTGACAAACCATTAGCCAGACTCATCAGGAAAAAGAGGGAGAGGACTCAAATCAATAAAATTAGAAATGAAAAAGGAGAAGTTACAACAGGCACTGCAGAAATACAAAGCATCCTAAGAAACTACAAGCAACTGTATGCCAATAAAATGGTCAGCCTGGAAGAAATGGACAAATTTATAAAAGGTATAACCTTCCAAGACTGAACCAGGAAGAAACAGAAAATATAAACAGAGCAATCACAAATAATGAAATTGAAACCATGATTAAAAATCTTCCAATAAACAAAAGTCCAGGACCAGATGGATTCACAGGTGAATTCTATCAAACATTAAGAGAAGAGATAACACCTATCCTTCTCAAACTCTTCCAAAAAATTGCAGATGAATGAACAATCCCAAACTCATTCTATGAGGCCACCATCACCCTGATACCAAAGCCAGACAAAGATACTACAAAAAAAGAAAATTACAGACCAATATCACTGATGAATATAGAGGCAAAAATCCTCAACCAAATACTAGCAAACAGAATCCAACAGCACATTAAAAGGATCATACACCATGGTCAAGTGGTGTTTATCCCAGGGATGCATGGATTCTTCAAAATACACAAATCAATGAATGTGATACACCACACTAACAAATTGAAGATAAAAACCATATGATCCTCTCAATAGATGCAGAAAAACTTCTGACAAAATTCAACATCCATTTATGATAAAAACTCTCCAGAAAGTGAGCATAGAGGGAACCTACCTCACCATAATAAAGGCCATATATAACAAACACACAGCAAACATCATTCTCAATGGTGAAAACTGAAAGCATTTCTTCTAAGATCAGGAACAAGACAAGGATGTCCACCGCCACCACTATTATTCAACATAGCTTTTGAAGTCCTAGCCACGGCAATCAGAGAAGAAAAAGAAATAAAAGGAATACAAATTGGAAAAGAAGAAGTAAAGCTGTCACTGTTTGTAGATGACATGATACTATACATAGAGAATCCTAAAGATGCCACCAGAAAACTACTAGAGCTAATCAATGGATTTGGTAAAGTTGCAGGAAACAAAATTAATGCACAGAAATCTCTTGCATTTCTATACACTAATGATGAAAAATCTGAAAGAGAAATTAAGGAAACACTCCCATTTACCATTGCAACAAAAAGAATAAAATACCTAGGAATAAACCTACCTAAGGAGACAAAAGACCTGTATGCAGAAAACCAAAAGACACTGATGAAAGAAATTAAAGCTGATACCAACAGATGGAGAGATATACCATGGTGTTGGAACAGAAGAAGCAATATTGTGAAAATGACTACACTACCCAAAGCAATCTACAGATTCAATGCAATCACTATCAAATTACCAATGGCATTTTTTACAGAAGTAGAACAAAAAATCTTAAAATTTATATGGAGACACAAAAGACCCCGAATAGCCAAAGTGGTCTTGAGGGATAAAAACGGACATGGAGGAATCAGACTCCCTGATTTCAGACTATACTACAAAGCTACAGTAATCAGGACAATATGGTACTGGCACAAAAACAGAAATATAGATTAATGGAACAGGATAGAAAGCCCAGAGATAAACCCACGCACCTATGGTCAACTAATCTATGACAAAGGAGGAAAGCATTTTCAATGGAGAAAAGACAGTCTCGTCAATAAGTGGTGCTGAGAAAAATGGACAGCTACATGTAAAAGAATGAAATTAGAAGACTCCATAACACCATACACGTTAATAAACTCAAAACGGATTAGAGACCTAAATGTAAGACTGGACACTATAAAACTCTTAGAGGAAAACATAGGAAGAACACTCTTGTGTTCTTGTGTGACATAAATCACAGCAAGATCTTTTTTGATCCACCTCCTAGAGTAATGGAAATAAAAACAAAAATAAACAAATGGGACCTAATGAAACTTAAAAGTTTTTGCACAGCAAGGAAACCATAAACAAGATGAAAAGACAACCCTCAGAATGGAAGAAAATATTTGCAAACGAATCAACAAAGAATTAATCACCAAAATATATAAACAGCTCATGCAGCTCAATATTAAAAAAACAAACAACACAATCCAAAAATGGGCAGAAGACCTAAATAGACATTTCTCCAAAGAAGACATACAGATGGCCAAGAAGCACATGAAAAACTGCTCAACATCACTAATTATTAGAGAAATGCAAATCAAAACTACAATGAGGTATCACCTCACACCAGTTAGAATGGGCATCATCAGAAAATCTACAAACAAATGCTGGAGAGGGCGTGGAGAAAAGGGAACCCTCTTGCACTGTTGGTGGGAATGTAAATTGATACAGCCACTTTGGAGAACAGTATGGAGTTTCCTTAAAAAACTAAAAATAGAATTACCATATGACCCAGCAATCCCACAACTGGGCATATACCTGGAGAAAACTATAATTCAAAAAGACACATGCACCCCAATGTTCATTGCAGCACTAGTTACAATAGCCAGGTCATGTAAGCCACCTAAATGCCCATCGACAGACGAATGGATAAAGAAGATGTGGTACATATATACAATGGAATATTAGCCATGAAAAGGAAAGAAACTGGGTCATTTGTAGAGACGTGGATGGATCTTGAGACTGTCATACAGAGTGAAGTAAGTCAGAAAGAGAAAAACAAATGTCATATATTAATGCATATATGTGGAACCTAGAAAAATGGTATAGATGAACTAGTTTGCAGGGCAGAAATAGAGACACAGATGTAGAGAACAAATGTATGGACACCAAGGGGGAAAGTAGTAGGGGGATGGTGGTGGTGTGATGAACTGGGAGATTGGGATTGACATATATACACTAATATGTATAAAGTGGATAACTAATAAGAACCTGTTGTACAAAAGAAAGTAAATAAAATTAAATTAAAAACTTAAAAAAAAAAAAGAAACATAGTGTCTGTGACTTATTGCCCCTGGAAATCCTGACCACTGACTTGATTTCACAAAAACTTGCCTAGTTTTCTTTGCATTTCCAATGTTATTGTTTAATAAGTCAATCAAATGACGGCAACAAAATCAGTGCAACAAAACATTCAAATGATTTTTCATTATGTAACCTTAATGTAAGTACAAACATAAACACAGATAAATAGTAATAAATAAAACAAATTATACCCATGACATTTCTGTTTTCAAAAGGAAACATAGATGAATGAAGTGTATTCAGTACAATGGCTCACCATTTTACTTCTTGCCCCAAGAACACTGTCTGGTACAAAGTAGACACATAATATATTTTTCTTAAATGATAAAATATATGTAATATTCTTAGTGCAAAAATTAAAATATAGAACTCAATATGCTAGCCCTTAGCAACAAACATCCAACTATTTATTAATAATACTACATTGTTGTTAGTATGCAATATATTAAATAGATATTTGTTCTCTTATGAATGCACTCTGAAGATGGGCTATTCTTCAAACAATGAGAATAGTTTCAAAATTGACAGAGACATATGTATGTCTGTATGTACACATATAGCACACACACACACACAAGCACAATTCCTCCAAGTTTTAAAAGTATTAAGGTCATACTTTTAAAATATTAATGTTGGAAAAGTATAAGCAAAGCTTCGAATTGTAAAGGTATAGTGAAACCCTTTACTTCCTTTTAACTTTGAACTTATGCTAGGTATTTCTAAAAGCAAGAAATAGTAACACTAGCAAATGTTTTGTGTTTGTTTGTTTGTTTTTGCGGTACGCAGGCCTCTCACTGTTGTGGCCTCTCCCGTTTCGGAGCACAGGCTCCGGACGCGCAGGCTCAGCAGCCATGGCTCACAGGCCTAGCTGCTCCGCGGCATGTGGGATCTTCCCGGACCGGGGCACGAACCCGTGTCGCCTGCATCGGCAGGAGGACTCAACCACTGCGCCACCAGGGAAGCCCACTAGCTAATGTTTATAAAGCACTTAAAGTGACTCATATTTAATTTAACACTGTCAGGTAGATGCTATTAATTCTCCTGATTTTACAAATGAAAAAATCAGGGCAAATTGCTCAAGATCACACAGCCAGAATGCAGCAGAATCAGCCTCAAATTCAGGTTCATAACTGTTATGCTATTCTGCATCTCAGTGGCAGATGAGATTCAGGTGATATGATAGTGAGAGACAAAGGATGATACCACTATGCAGAATCTGAAACAAAACCTCAAAGCTAAATTTATTGCTTAAGGAGAGCTATGCTGCCTTCATACAAGCTCCCCAAGCAGAATAGACTGCTGATACTGCACAGACTTTCAGAAAGCATGGAGTTCACAGACTTGCAAATTTACAGCAGTGGAAGTGGGTTGACAATTGTGGAAGCATGGCTACTTGGGTTACACTGTTGCTGATAGTTTGATCTTCAAAAGCATGTTCATTGGAGTGAGTCTGGCTGACTTTCAGAAGTAAGGAGCTGTCACTGGTTGGTTGGCCCGCAGAAGTATATTCACCCAGGTGAGTTGTCATTGATTAAACAGGTTTAAAACCAGTTCTGGTGGTTACTTGTTACCATGTCTAAAAAAAGAGCTAATCTTTTCCTAGAAGCATGGGAACTATAATTTTTAAACCTCCCTTTCAGTCCTCCCTCAGCAGAAGAAACCGTCAAGAATTGTCCAGATCTTCATCACTGTTGTTCATGCACCGTAAAGACAACATTTTGTTGGTAGAGATGTGGTTTTCAGTTTGAGGGTGAATCAGCATGATTTCTTTTTGTTTTATCTTTTAATCATCTAAGAAGACAGTGGTTGCATAGAAGTATTTAAGGTTCTAAAAGATATGGAACAACAGTGAAACAAACAAGAAATATTGAAAGTATTATAAGAAGAGACGAGAAAGCACTCTGAAAATATAACCCTAGATTTCCTAGGCTTAACCAAGTAAACAAGTTCTTCCTGTGGAAAGTTGCCAGGGGAAACAACCTTGATTTGAGCGATGGAACTTTCAGCCCCATCCCCAAGCTCCCCAACCTCCTACGAGGGGAGAGGGGCTGGAGGTAGAGCTAAATCATCAATGGCTAATTGTTTAATCAACCACACCTAAGTAATGAAGCCTCCATTTAAAAAATAATAATAATAATAACAGAGCTCTGAGAGCTTCCAGGCTGGTGAATATGTGGAGGTTCAGGGAGAGTGGTGTGCCCAGGGAGGGCGTGCAGGCTCTGTGCTCCTTCCCCCACACCTTGCTCTATCCATCTCTTCCATCTGGCTGTTCCTTAATTATATCATTTTATAACAAATAGTAATCTAGTAAGTAAACTATCTTCCTGAGTTCCGTGAGCTGCTTTAACAAATCAATCGAACCCAGAAAGGGGTCGTGGGAACCTCCAACTTATAGTTAGTGGGTTGGAAGCAGGGGTAACAACCCGTATTTGGATTGATGTCCGAAATGTGTTTGGGGGGAATGGGGGGCAGTGTTGTGGGACTGAGTCCTTACCCTGTGGGATCTGATGCTATCTCCAGACAGTGTCAGGTTGACTTAAATTGTAGAACACCCAGCTAGTGTCGCAGAATTGCTTGATGTGTGGAAAACCCACACGTCTGGTATCAGAAGTGAAGTAGTGATGTGGCAGAGCATTGAGAGTAGAGGGGACACACAGCAGGGTGTTATTTCTTTGCAGTTGAATATAATTTTTCATCATTAAAGCCTTGCTTGTATATTGATGGAATAAGTCCATTTTCAAACAGCTCTTCTACTTTCTGAAAAGGAGACTAAAAATCCTTCAACATGAGGCAGGTTTTTTCTTCTATAGTTACAGAGACTGGAAGCACAAAAAAGCTGACACAATTTCACCCAAGTACAGTGTAAATGACAAATACAAGAACATCATCTGAGAGGAGACAGAGACAGCACGTATGAGCCCTTTCAGAAGAATAAGGGTAAAGGGAAGAACTATACCTCAAGCATGACTTTTTTATGTATATATTTTTTAACATCTTTATTGGAGTATAATTTCTTTACAATGGTGTGTTAGTTTCTGCTTTATAACAAAGTGAATCAGTTATACATATACATATGTTCCCATATCTCTTCCCTCTTGCGTCTCAAGCATGATTTTACCTAACTTATTACACAACTTGTGGCAAGTTACCAAGCATTTGTGCCCTGAGACTCCCCTTAAAATGTGTTCAGTGGGAGAAGTTTCTTCTTTGCACCTAGGTGAAATCTATGTCTCAATTAGCTCTCGTTGCTTATTGACTCACTCCTACATAATCAATGGTCAATATAGTCACTTTTCAGTAAAGAAAGTCTCAATTCAGAATTAGAAGGTCCAACCCGGTATAATCATCCATGCTTGAGTCTTCATTCCAAAAAGACAGTTCTCTTCATCCTCCCCCAGCACAGGCCTGTGGTTGACTGTCTAAGGGAAGAAGTATGGGTTGGCTTCTGTCCTCTGTCCCCACTTACTTCTTTCCTCACTCTCAAGCCCCACATTAGAATAGAGGAGGGAGATAAATAAAGGAGTTAGGACATTACCTGCTGATTGGCAGCCCAAACCCTGGGCTTGCCAGTTCTTTAAGGCTGACTCTCTCTCTTGGGCACAGTTGTGGGCTCCATGGAGCTTCTTTGACAGAGACAAATCCATTGCTTTTGGCTCACAATTCCCCACCCTCCCCCTAGCCCTTAGACACCATTCACGATCCACTCCACACAGACCCTCACCTGCTGGAATCCTGTTGTCCTCCTCGGTGATCCTCTAGGCTGAGGTAGGACATGAAATGATGCTATGTTGGCTCTCTCTCCCTGTGTGCCCATATCTGTGCATGTATCCATTAACCTCACCAACCATGAGAATGCAAGTCAATCAAAACAGGCACTTCTGTCCTGCTGACAGTCTCCAATTCCTCGAATGTTCTCAGACCTGAGGAAGGATACATGTCTCCAACTGTAGGGAATATGTTTCAAGCACTCTAAGTGGTCTCATGGAAGCTTCCTACCCTGGACCCAAAGTGGAGGTAGCATCCTACCCAAATCACCTAGGGAAAGGGATTGGGGAGTGGGGACCTAAAGGCTATAGTTCTCTTCAAAGACATCTTTTTTAAAAATAAATTCTCTCTCCTCTCTCCACATTCTGATTCCTTTCAAATACTTGCAACAACAAAGGTGTCAAAAAGTATTGAAAATCTTTTTTTTTCTTTGAAAATTCTGCATTTTTTGGCTTATCACTTTGATAGGCAGATCTATTGCAGAAGTTTTCAATCCTATCCAACCCAATACACACTTTTAATAACAAATCTTTTTATTTCCCTCCTTTATTACCATGGAGTAAAATTTATAAACACAACCTACCTACATATATAATTTCAAAGAATCAATACAATGTATCAACTGTGAAATAAAAAAGAAATAATCTTTTATGTATACAAATACTAAAATAATATACATTTCAGTATTTAAATGTTCAGGCATGGCTCCACTAGAAAAGAAAAAGAAGAAGCCAGATGTTTGCCCTCACTTTAATGAATAAACTCAGATTTAAGAAAAGGCAATGTTCAATTGAATATTGTCAACATTTCTTCCTGTATTTGTCATTTTAAAATACGGGATAAATAAATATATTCAGAGTTGGATAGATGAGAAAGGTTCTTTCAACATGGGTTCAACAGCTATAAATGCAGAATGATCCGTTTTAACAATTCGAATTCCACACGTGACACGGCCTTCAGTAACATATTTCGAATTCCTTACCAACTCTTAGGAACTCTGAAAACATAAAAAGATTGTATAAAATCTTTCCTCTACTTACACAGTAATTGCATTCCTAGAAAATTCAGTATATATGAAAATCATGACAAAATATAAACGTTTGTCCCTTGTGAGATATTGGAAAGTCTCACAGAATATGGGACAATTCTTCATGGTGTAGGACTGTCTCCCACACTGCCAAACACCTAGCCCTCTTCTTCCCAGACAATTAAAGGCCAATTGGACCCCCAATCATTGTAACAACCAACAAAGACAAAAAAATCCAAAACCTCCATAACTTCTCCTGGGGAAGGGTGGCATATCTTCTCCCATCAAAAATCACTAATCTGGGCTTCCCTGGTGGCGCAGTGGTTGAGAGTCCGCCTGCCGATGCAGGGGACATGGGTTCATGCCCCGGTCCGGGAAGATTCCACATGCCGCGGAGCAGCTAGGCCCGTGAGCCATGGCCGCTGAGCCTGCGCGTCCCGAGCCTGTGCTCTGCAATGGGAGAGGCCACAACAGTGAGAGGCCCGCGTACCGCAAAAAAAAAAAAAAATCACTAATCTGTTGTCTCATGAAGCCTAGAACAAAACTTAAATGTTACATCTCTTACATCCTGATGCGAGAAAAAGGAAGTATAAGATCATTTGAGGAGAGTAAAGGAAGAAAACGTCTTGACCCAGAGAACAACTTTGCGTAGTTAACTGTGACTAAATGCTACCACCAGTTTTCAGTTAAATCAAGATAATTTTCCTCTCACTTAGCATATACCTGACATCTTAAACTTTGTTTAAACACTTGGTTTCCAAAGGATAGAGGGTGCTGATTAGGTTGATGAGAAAAAGCAACTTTAAAAAATATATATAAAATGATTCTTTTATAACATTTCTATACAACCTAATGTGACCCAAAATGCTAAATATCTGAGTTAATAATGTCTGTGCTATTGATTTTCAGATATTAATATTTTTCTTGGCCCGATTTCCAATATTAGCTTTCATCATGTAGATGAAATGCCTAGACAGGTGCTTAAAGCTGAAAGCATATTTATAAAGAGCGGTACTCAATGTTAGAAGAGAAAAAACATACCCCTTTGTGTACCTGTTTTATGCAATTCAGAAAAACAAAGTTCAAGTGATGAATGGTTTGATTTGAAATAGAAATAGAAATATATATTGCAGCATAACCTTAGCAGCACATTATAAGGCAAGTAGATATATGTCTCTTAACAGGCTTCCTCTCTCTGACAATCAGCTACTGTGAGCTATTTTTCAAGAAGCTTCATTATGGGTGAACAGATAAAACCTAATCTCTGCCCTTACATAAATTTCCTGCAGTATGAAGGCAAGGGTTAAAACAGTGCTTCTTGCAGAGTTATCCCTGGGCCTAGTCCTCTAATTCCAACTTTGACTTCAGTATAACCCTAGGGAAATCTTTTAATCTCTTAGTTCCATCTGGAACTAGTGATGGTACTACTTTAGCTTTGTTATCCAAAAGCACTGGCAACTCAGCATTGTTTGATGTACATGAATAGCAGGTGCTGTATGTGTGTTAAGGCCCTTCTAGCTCCTCCCAAGCAGTCCAACATTTAGTGCCTTCCAAAATACGTAGGGCCAGAAAATCAAGTTACCAATCTCTGTCACTGTGACTCTTTGAGACACTGACTCTCAGAGCATGTGCCACACAATTGCTATCTGAGAAGTTTCATTACTCTATCTATTTGCGTTACCAGTGCAACCTTTTTGAAACTATTACAATATTGTTTAGGAAAGACCCCTTTTTTCCACTTTTGGCTTCATTCTCAGACATGAAAGCCTATATACAAATCAGATATGAAATTGAGGAAGATGAAACTAGACATGTATAATTTACATTCATGACTATTTGTATATTTAGTGGTTTCTTCCTGAAGCACAATTTTAGTACATAAAATTATATTTAAATTTCTCAAACTTGCATGTCATCAGAATGCAAGGCTCTATAAATATTATCATAGATCACCACTCTGATTGTAATAAAAAGCTCTGCTTGAATAATTATCCTTTCAAATAAGAGCAAATGGAAACAATTTAGATTTTTATCTTCTGGTTATATTAGCCAGAGTAGTTCAACTTTTAGTAATACCATGCATATGTCTACATGGCAAGTTTTTCAAGTATATTATGATTGAAGAATACTCTAAGCATTCACAACTTTTTTTTGTAACTCCACATCAAGCCAAGTATGGAGTAGAAAATGAGCAGAGGCCCAATTCTATAGCTTAGAGAATCAGGCCAACTCTCTAGGCAATGAACTCTCTCTTTGGTGATCCTCAAATGAAGGTTTGAATTTCTTAGGGATATAGAAGAAATTCCTGAATTGGATGTGAAATCGGACTGGATGAAGCTTAAAATTCATATGGAACAAGATAGATGGCACTGTTTATTAACATGGGGAGGGGAGATTGGGTCCTCTAGGGGAAAGCAATAAGAGCTGTGGCATGGACCTTTGTCTTTTGAATACCCTGAATGCATTCATATTCATTTCCTTCCAGGGCAACCATCCCTTTCACATTCTCAGCCCAATTTGCTTCAACTAAAACTAACTCTACTTCTGGGATCCAGGAACAAAACAGCCGTAGGCTGAGCCAAGCAGCACAGTCCATCTCTTGGCCACATTGGTGATTTTTTAGAGTGGGCACCAGATACATATTGGCCAGTCAGGACCAATAAGCTCAATTCTAAAATTTTCTTTGCAGCATCAGGAAAGTGGAGTATCTCTTATGCCGGAATGAGTATTATCATGCTGTGAGACAGAAGCTCTGCAAGGCCAGCCAGCAGAGCCTGAAAATGGAGCCAATCTAGAGGGGAAGCAGAGTAGAAAAGTGGACTCTTAGGATATCTTTTGGGTTCTGAATCATGTCTCTTCGGTTATATAAATCATTAAAGTCTTCTTTGTCTATTGGAGCTGGATCTTTCATAATCTGGAAAAAGAAAAGTTTAACAGATAAAATGGGGATTATAATTCTCTACTCTGTCCTAGTATTAAGGATGGTGTCAGACACACAGGAGGTGCTCAATAAATATCTGCTAAATGAATGAACAAATTCCCTGAGCAGCAGGAAGGACCACAGTTTGGCTCAGAAAAGGAGAGGGGTGAAAAAGAAGTGGACAGTGACAATATGTTGGTGAGGAGATTGTACAGAAGGACAGGAGAGGTTTCTAGCAGTTATTATTGTAGGCAGATAGAATAGGGGGCTCTCAGAGGAAGACAACCAGACATAGCTTTCTTGACATAAGAGAAGCCATTTTAGGCCTAAGCCATTTTGAGATCTGAGCCTGGCCACAATGCTTGCCCATGCAGAAGAGCAGGTCTCAGTAATTAATGATTTTAAGAGAACAATAGAATGTAAGAACAGTTATTACCAGACTAGGGAAATAACCATATCGGAGACAGAAAATCAGTTAAGTCTCCAAGTCTTAACTGTTTCAAAGGTCAAGATTAGTCTAATGCACATACTTGAGCTGTTTTGCAGGATTCAAACCCTCTTGAGCACTCAACCACCAAACTACCAGAAAATTGATAATGCTGACCCTTACTGGTCCTCGTCATTCCAATCAACTAGGACCTGGGCTTTGTCAACCTGTGATGACTTTTGCCCCAATTCTATGCTGAATTCTCCTTTGCACAAGCCCCTTCATGAATATGAAGGCACCCTTAGCTTAAAACTTCCCTAATTTTGTTTTTCGGAGAGACATTGCTTTGGGAAATATCTCTCATGTTCTCCTTTCTTGTTGCAAGTAATAAAATCCTTCCTTCTCCTGCTCTTTGACTTGGTTGTATCATTTGGCTCAACGCCCACCAAGAAGCAAACCCAGTTTTCAGCTAACATGAGTCTGAAAATTGGGGACATGGAAGGAGGTATAAAGAGAACTTTTAGGAAGTTATGCTCTATGATAAGTTACATATAAGATTCCTATACAAAGAAAATATAACCTAAGTTTCTGTAGTCCATTGTTCAAGGCTTTTGGAGTTAGACTTATGTCTTTGACCGTGAGTTCTTGCAGAGGCTGACTTCAAGACAGCACACACGCCAGGTTTAGTGAGGATTACCCATATGTATTCAAATTCTTTAAGTAGAAATCAAATTCAAATGTAGTGAGAAAAATAGGCATATTTTGATCAAGAGAAAAAAATAAAAGAAACTTTTTCCCCTTCAAGAACAACTTTGATTGGAAAGTTAAGATCATTTAACAAGATAATTCGAAATGTTTACCCAATAAGCCTATGGTTATTTACTTCAATAAATTCAACTCGAATTTTTGGCCATCTAAGTTCATTTCTTATAGGTTCCTCTTTTATATCAAATTTGCTTCTTTTCTTAAAGGAATAATTTACTAACCTTTGCAAATAAGAAAAAGAGGTAAATTAGAGAATCAAGAAATTGTATTATTATGTAAATTGACTTTAACAGTGCTACAGTTTTTATAATTGAGAAAAATATTCATGATTATCTATAACTAAATAATTTTTATGATCAAAAATAAAGAAAGTAATGTTTCTAATAGAACTACTACCAGGCAAACATTAACAAGCTGAGTATTTTAAATACTGCCATTATAGCTTTTGTTCCATTAAGTAAAAACTTTTTTCTGAAGGAATCAAGAAATATTTTTAGAACCTATCTATGTTGTGATGCTAATAGGAGCATCCTTCATTTAATCTCTGTGAGACACTATCATTAAATCTGTGGGTCTGGTCATACTCAAAGACTTTAAGCAGAATGATGGAAAATGAAAACAAATTTGAAGGTGCTCCATGACACCAAAGACAACAATAGAAACATGACTCTAAGTCCCATAGTAACTCTCTATGTGACCTTAAATGTCTTTTTATCCTCTTTATGTCTCACTAAGTCACATAGGTGAAGGACCTCTTTAAGGGTATTAAAGATCCACTCTATTATTTCAACATTAAGAGCGTAACACTTAAAAACATGTGAGTGAAAAATGAGAACATCAGATAACTAAGAAGAAATAGGAATTGATGATATTTGGAGTATTTCTCTTTGAGCAAATAATAATATGCCATTTGTTCTACTTGCTTTATCAATATTTCAAAACTAAAATATTTTTAGTGATTTATGTTTTTAGAGGGATATATCCCAAAGGAATATATCAAAATTGGAAAACATGTATATTTTGAAAATAAATAACTATTTACCCTTTGACTGATTTTTTTACATTTAAAATGCTTTTTATCTCAAATAATATTTTAAAAGATTTGTAATTATTAACAGTGTATGATTTTTACAAGTTGGGAAACCAAACTTAGTAGGTTTAAGGAGAATCACAAGATAAAACAAACTTTACTTAGAAACTTGCAAACTCAGGAAACACAATTACCTATGGAAAGGGATATTGGGAGAAAATACTATAATTTTTTGACATTCTAACACATTTTCTACCTTGAGTAGAATCTCATGTATTTTAAAAAGGGAAGTGAAATTTGGATCTACTATGACAGAGCTTCCCAAACTTTACCAAATCTTGGCTCACACAGAAAACAATATTTACACAGTACTCTGGGATAATGGATGAGGTTGCTCCAAACTGAGATGAAGCCAAAGGCTCTGGGCTACCTCAGGCACAGCCCAGCTGCTCTAGTGGCTGACGGGATTAATATCTCCACACATCTGTGTCCACTGTGGTGTGATCTGTGGGGAAACTCTGCTCTCCACAATGAAAGGGCATATAAATCTTCCACAACTTCTGGAAAACAGCTCAAAGTGCACCCATTCACAATAATGAGTCAGTAAAAATCGACTACATTATTGCAACATTAAGCATTCTATACAAGCTAAAAACAAGGGCTGTTACCTTCATTTTATAATCATACCAAAAAAGAAGCACTAAATATTACAGCCAAAGTCTAAATCCATATCTTTTGGTTAATATCCAATGTATTTAAAATTCAACTATCTTATATTTGGACAATTAACCAAAATTAATCTCTAGCTATAAAGCAGATGCTTTCTCCTTATCACTTCCATTTTTTAGTTAGCCATTTTGAATAATGTAATTATTAGCTCACATATGTCAACATTTTCTAAGAGCATACTCTCATGTAGCAACCAAGAAGTAAGAAGTGTTAATATCAAAAATGCCAAGAGGAGGAACAAAAGAATACAAGATGAAGAAGAAGACAGTTAGACATTAAACCCCCAGAAAATGGTAGTTGTAGAGGTTGGAGGGGGTATAGCTGGAGAGAGATGAAGTTACCTCAGAGTGGAGTTAATGTTTCACTGTATGTATTATATTCTTTATATCTCTACATTGCAAGCATTTTTAGGGCAAACCTAAGTAAGCAATCCTTCCAACATGGAAGGCCTGGAGCTCCTCATCCCAATACGGTAGGCTGAAATGTGGTTAGACCAAATTGTGATGAACTATGTAAGTGTACAATATGCATTGTATTTTAAAGACCTAGTGCCCAAAAGTATCAAGGATCTCAACAGTAATTTTTATATTGATTACATACTGAAATTAAAATATTTTGGATATACTGAGTTAAATAAACTATACTATTAAAATTAATTTTACCTCTTTATTTTTTAACATGGCTTCAAGAAAATTTAAAATTACAGATATGGCTCATATTATACTTGTATTGGACAGTGCTGGTGTAGAGCATAAACAATGCAAGAGAAGAAAAAGATGAAATGAGCACACAAATAGAAAAAGAAGATGCTCTGGAATAAATCAAGAAAGAGACACTTCCAATAAACACACCTAAAGAGTTTCTAATTAATTCCTGAGCAAGAAGGAATTATAAATTGGGATACCCATTCTGGTTGGCCTAACTAACTTAACTGTGTTTGGTCTCAGTCTGTAATGTGGATTTAGTCATTCTAAATGAAATCTTTTGTTGTCACTTTTATAAATTCCTCCTTTAAGTATTGTGATAGACATTTAGATGATAGATAGATACATAGATACATAGATACATAGATAGATAGATAGATAGATAAAGATAGATCTCTACTCCATGGAGACAAACTGGCAATCGCAAAAAAGATTCTGGTGAAGAAAACTAGGCTAGGCACACAGCCCACCGCTACCATCTTAGACTGAGTATCATGTGCACGGTCTGCACATGGCCCGCCGAGCTGAGATGTCAGGCACAGCCCCTGGCCATGGGAACTCTGTCTGAACTGCCAGGTGAGAGGCCTCTGCTTGAGGCACCCTTTGAGCAAGTGACACGAGACTAATCACAAAGGAAAAGAGAAGGGGAAAAAAGGTTAGACTTGGAGACCTTCAAGATGGCAGAGGAGTGAGACGTGCAGATTGCCTTCCTCCCCACAAATACATCTACGTGTGGAACAACTCCTACAGAACACCTACTGAATGGTGGCAGAAGACCTCAGACTTCCCAAAAGGCAAGAAACTCCCCACGTACCTGGGTAGGGCAAAAGAAAAAAGGAAAAACAGAGACAAAAGAATAGGGATGGGACCTGCACCAGTGGGAGGGAGCCGTGAAGGAGGAAAGGTTTCCACACACTAGGAAGCCCCTTCACGGGCGGAGACTGCGGGTGTCAGAGCGGGGGAGCTTCGGAGCCACAGAGGAGAGCACAGCAACAGGGATGCGGAGGGCAAAGCGGAGAGATCCCCGCACGGAGGATCGGTGCCGACCAGCACTCACCAGCCTAGGAGGCTTGTCTGCTCATCCGCCGGGGCGGGGCGGGGCTGGGAGCTGAGGCTCGGGCTTCGGTAGGAGCAAAGGAAGAGGACTGGCGGCGTGAACACAGCCTGAAGGGGGCTAGTGCACCACGGCTGGCTGGGAGGGAGTCCGGGGTAAAGTCTGGCCCTCCCGAAGAGGCAAGAGACCATTGTTTCAGGGTGCACGAGGAGGGGGGATTCAGAGCACCGCCTAAATGAGCTCCAGAGACAGGTGTGAGCCGTAGCTATCAGCGCAGACACCAGAGATGAGCATGAAATGTTAAGGCTACTGCTGCCGCCACCAAGAAGCCTGTGTGCGAGCACAGGTCACTATCCACACTTCCCCTCCCAGGAGCCTGTGCAGCCCGCCACTGCCAGGGTTCCGTGATCCAGGGACAACTTCCCCTGGAGAACACACATTGCGCCTCAGGCTGTTGCAACGTCACGCTGGCTTCTGCCACTGCAGGCTCGCCCCACATTCCATACCCCTCCCTCCCCCCGGCCTGAGTGAGCCAGAAGCCCCTAATCAGCTGCTACTTTAACGCCATCCTGTCTGAGCGAAGAACAGATGCCCTCACGTGACCTACACGCAGAGGCAGGGCCAAATGCAAAGCTGAACCCCAGGAGCTCTGCAAAGAGAAAGGAAAATCTGTCTCTCCGTTGCCTCAGGAGCAGCGGATTAAATCTCCACAGTCAACTTGATGTACCCTGAATCTCTGGAATACCTGAATAGGCAACAAATCATCCCAAATTGAGGCAGTGGACTTTGGGGGCAACGATATTTTTTTTTTCTTTTTCTCTTTTTGTGAGGATGTATGCGTATGCTTCTTAGTGTGATTTTGCCTGTATAGCTTTGCTTTTACCATTTCTCCTGGGTTCTGTCTGTCCTTTTTTTTTTTTTAGTATAGATTTTAGTGCATGTGGATTTGTTTTTTGGTTTGGTTGCTCTCTTCTTCCTTTTTTACTTTTTTATTTTTAATAATTATTTTCTATTTTTTATTTTAATAACTATATTTTACTATCTTTTTTCCTTCTTTCTTTCTTTTTTCCTCCATTTTCTTCTGAGCCATGTGGCTGACAGGGTCTTGGTGCTCCAGCCAGGTGTAAGACCTGAGCCTCTGAGGTGGTAAAGCCGACTTCAGGACATTGGTCCACCAGAGACCTCCCAGCTCCATGTAATATTAAACAGCAAAAGCTCTCCCAGAGACCTCCACCTCAAGGCTAAGACTCAGCTCCACTCAACAACCGGCAATCTACAGTGCTGGACACCCTATGCCAAACCACTAGCAAGACAGGAATGCAACAGCACCCAGTAGCAGACAGGCTGCCTAAAATCATAATAAGGTCACAGACACCCCAAAACACACCACCAAATGCAGTCCTGCCCACCAGAAAGACAAGATCCAGCCTCATCCACCACAACAGAGGCACCAGTCCCCTCCACCCAGAAGCCTACACAACAAACTGAACAAACCTTAGCCACTGGGGGCACACATCAAAAACAATGGGAACTGGGCTTCCCTGGTGGCGCAGTGGTTGAGAGTCTGCCTGCCGATGCAGGGGACACGGGTCATGCCCCAGTCCGGGAAGATCCCACATGCCGCAGAGCGGCTGAGCCCATGAGCCATGGCCGCTGAGCCTGTGCGTCTGGAGCCTGTGCTCTGCAACGGGAGAGGTCACAACAGTGAGAGGCCCGTGTACCACAAAAAAAAAAAAAAAAAAAACAAAAGGAAACAAAAAAAAAAAGGAGACCCCAAACACAGTAAGTTAAGCAAAATGAGAAGACAGAAAAACACACAGCAGGTGAAGGAGCAAGGTAAAAACCCATCAGACCAAACAAATGAAGAGGAAATAGGCAGTCTACCTGAAAAAGAATTCAGAGTAATGATGCTAAAGATGATCCAAAATCTTGGAAATAGAATGGAGGAAATACAAGAAACTTTTAACAAAGACCTAGAAGAACTAAAGAGCAAACAAACAATGATGAAGAACACAATAAATGAAATTAAAAATTCTCTAGAAGGAATCAATAGCAGAGTAACTGAGGCAGAAGAATGGATAAGTGACCTGGAAGATAAAATAGTAGAAATAACTGCCACAGAGCAGAATAAAGAAAAAAAGAATGAAAAGAATTGAGGACAGTCTCAGAGACCTTTGGGACAACATTAAATGCACCAACATTCGAATTATAGGGGTCCCATAAGAAGAAGAGTACAAGAAAGGGACTGAGAAAAGATTTGCAGAGATTATAGTTGAAAACTTCCCTAACATGGGAAAGGAAATAGTTAATCAAGTCCAGGAAGCACAGAGTCCCATACAGGATAAATCCAAGGAGAAACACGCCAAGACACACATTAATCAAACTATCAAAAATTAAATTCAAAGAAAAAATATTAAAAGCAGCAAGGGAAAAACAGCAAATAACATACAAAGGAATCCCCATAAGGTTAACAGCTGATCTTTCAACAGAAACTCTGCAAGCCAGAAGCGAGTGGCAGGACATATTTAAAGTGATGAAAGGGAAGAACCTACAACCAAGATTACTCTACCCAGCAAGGATCTCATTTAGATTCGGCAGAGAAATTAAAACCTTTACAGACAACCAAAAGCTAAGACAATTCAGCACCACCAAACCAGCTTTACAACAAATGCTAAAGGAACTTCTCTAGGCAGGAAACACAAGAGAAGGAAAAGACCTACAATAACAAACCCAAAACAATTAAGAAAATGGTAATAGGAAGATACATTTCAATAATTACCTTAAATGTAAACAGATTAAATGCTCAAACCAAAAGACATAGTATGGCTGAATGGATACAAAAAGAAGACCCATATATATGCTGTCTACAAGAGACCCACTTCAGACCTAGGGACACATACAGACTGAAACTGAGGGGATGGAAAAAGATATTCCATGCAAATGGAAATCAAAAGAAAGCTGAAGTAGCAATTCCCATATCGGACAAAATAGACTTTAAAATAAAGCCTATTACAGGAGACAAAGAAGGACACTACATAATGAACAAGGAATCATTCCAAGAAGAATACATAACAATTGTAAATATTTATGCACCCAACACAGGAGCACCTCAATACATAAGGCAAATGCTAACAGCCATAAAAGGGGAAATCGACAGTCACACAATCATAGTAGGGGACTTTAACACCCCACTTTCACCAAAGGACAGACCATCCAAAATGAAAATAAGTAAGGAAACACAAGATTTAAATGACACATTAAACAAGATGAGCTTAATGGACATTCCAACCTATATGACAGAACACACTTTCATCTCAAGTGCTCATGGAACAATCTCCAGGATAGATCATATCTTGGGTCACAGATCAAGCCTTGGTAAACTTAAGAAAATTAAGATTGTATCAAGTATCTTTTCTGACCACAACGTTATGAGACTAGATATCAATTACAGGAAAAAATCTGTAAAAAATACAAATACATGGAGGCTAAACAGTATGCTTCTTAATAACCAAGAGATCACCAAAGAAATCAAAGAGGAAATCAAAAAATACCTAGAAACAAATGACAATGAAAACATGATGACTCAAATCCTATGGGATGCAGCAAAAGCAGTTCTAAGAGGGATGTTTATAGCAACACAATCCTACCTCAAGAAACAAGAAAAATCTCAAATAAACAATCTAACCTT
The DNA here is from genome assembly GCF_000442215.2 of Lipotes vexillifer. Lineage (NCBI taxonomy): Eukaryota > Metazoa > Chordata > Mammalia > Artiodactyla > Lipotidae > Lipotes > Lipotes vexillifer. Next base: position 699,371 of record NW_006792529.1, read on the forward strand.
ACACCGAAGGGAAGCAGAGAAAGAAAAACAAAGAAAACCCAAAAGTTGTAGAAGGAAAGAAATCATAAAGATCAGAGCAGAAATAAATGAAATAGAAACAAAGAAAACAATAGCAAAGATCAATAAGACTAAAAGCTGGTTCTTTGAGAAGATAAACAAAATTGATAAACCATTGGCCAGAATCATCAAGAAAAAGAGGGAGACGACTCAAATCTATAAAGTTAGAAATGAAAAAAAAGAAGTTATAACGGACACTGCAAAAATACAAAGCATCATAAAAGACTACTACAAGCAACCCTATGCCATTAAAATGGACAACCTGGAAGAAATGGACAAATTCTTAGAAAGGTATAACCTTCCAACACTGAACCAGGAAAAACTAGAAAATATGAACAGACCAATCACAAGCACAAAAATTAAGAATGTGATTAAAAACCTTCCAACAAACAAAAACCCAGGACCAGATGGCTTCACAGGTGAATTATACCAAACATTTAGAGAAGAGCTAACACCCTTCCTTCTCAAACTCTTCCAAAAAATTGCAGAAGAAGGAACACTCCCAAACTCATTCTTCAAGGCTATCATCAATCACCCTGATACCAGAACCAGACAAAGATAAAACAAAAAAAGAAAATTACAGACTAATATCACTGATGAATACAGATGCAAAAACCCTCAACAAAATACTAGAAAACAGAATCCAACAGCACATTAAAAGGATCATACACCACGATCAAGTGGGATTTATACCAAGGATGCAAGGATTCTTCAATATATGCAAATTAATCAATGTGATACACCATATTAACAAATTAAGGAATAAAAACCATATAATCATCTCAGTAGATGCAGAAAAGTTTTTGACAAAATTCAACACCCAGTTATGATAAAAACCCTCCAGAAGGTAGGCATAGAGGGAACTTACCTCAACATAATAAAGGCCATACATGACAAACCCACAGCCAACATCTTTCTCAATGGTGAAAAACTGAAACCATTTCCACTAAGATCAGGAACAAGACAAGGTTCCCCACTCTCACCACTATTATTCAACATAGTTTTGGAAGTTTTAGCCACAGCAATCAGAGAAGAAAAAGAAATATAAAGATTCCAAATAGGAAAAGAAGAAGTAAAGCTGTCACTGTTTGCTGATGACATGATACTATACATAGAGATTCCTAAAGACACTACCAGAAAACTACTAGAGCTGATCAATGAATTTGGTAAAGTAGCAGGAAACAAAATTAATGCACAGAAATCTCTTGCATTCCTATACACTAATGATGAAAAATCTGAAAGAGAAATTATGGAAACACTCCCATTTACCATTGCAACAAAAAGAATAAAATACCTAGGAATAAACCTACAGAGGGAGAAAAAAGACCTGTATGCAGAAAACTATAAGATACTGATGAAAGAAATTAAAGATGATACAAACAGATGGAGAGATATACCATGTTCTTGGATTGGAAGAATCAACATTGTGAAAATGACTATAGTACCCAAAGCAATCTGCAGTTCAATGCAATCCCTATCAAACTACCAACGGCATTTTTCACAGAATCAGAAGCAAAAATTTCACAATTTGTATGGAAACACAAAAGACCCCAAAGAGCCAAAGCAATGTTGAGAAAGAAAAGCAGAGCTGGTGGAATCACGCTCTCTGACTTCAGACTATACTACAAAACTACAGTAATCAAGGTAGTATGGTACTGCCACAAAACAGAAATATAGATCAATGGAACAGGATAGAAAGCCCAGAGAGAAACCCATGCACATATGGTCGGTCACCTTATTCTTGATAAAGGAGGCAAGAATATACAATGGAGAAAAGACAGCCTCTTCAATAACTGGTGCTGAGAAAACTGGACAGCTATATGTAAAAGAATGAAATTAGAACACTTCCTAACACCATACACAAAAATAAACTCAAAATGGATTAAAGACCTAAATGTAAGGCCAGACACTATAAAATTCTTAGAGGAAAACATAGGCAGAACACTCTATGACATAAATCACAGCAAGATCCTTTTTGACCCACCTTCTAGAGAAATGGAAATTTAAAAAATAAACAAATGGTACCTAATGAAACTTAAAAGTTTTTGCACAGCAAAGGAAACCATAAACAAGAGGAAAAGACAACCCTCAAAATGGGAGAAAATATTTGCAAATGAAGCAACAGACAAAGGACTAATCTCCAAAATTTACAAGCAGCTCATGCAGCTCAATATCAGAAAAACAAACAACCCAATCAAAAAATGGGCAGAAGACCTAAATAGACATTTCTCCAAAGAAGATATACAGACAGCCAACAAACACACGAAAGAATGCTCAACATCACTAATCATTAGAGAAATGCAAATCAATAGTAAAATGAGGTATCACCTCACACCAGTCAGTATGGCCATCATCAAAAAATCTACAAATAATAAATTCTGGAGAGGGTGGAGGAAAGGGAACCCTATTGCACTGTTGTTGGGAATGTAAATTTATACAGCCACTATGGAGAACAGTATGGAAGCTCCTTAAAAAACTAAAAATAGAACTACCATACAATCCAGCAATCCCACTACTGGGCATATACTCTGAGAAAACCATAATTTGAAAAGAGTCATGTACCACAATATTCGTTGCACCTCTATTTACAATAGCCAGGACATGGAAGCAACCCAAGTGTCCATTGACAGATGAATGGATAAAGAAGTTGTAGTATATATATACAATGGAATATTACTCAGCCATAAAAAGAAACAAGATTGAGTCATTTGTAGTGAGGTGGATGGACCTAGAGTCTATCATACAGAGTGAAGTAAGTCAGAAAGAGAAAAACAAATACCGTATGCTAACACATATATGTGGAATCTAAGGGAAAAAAAAGGTTATGAAGAACCTAGGTGCAGGACAGGAATAAAGATGCAGACGTAGAGAATGGACTTGAGGACACAGGGAGGGGGAAGGGTAAGCTGGGACGAAGTAAGAGAGTGGCATGGACATATATACACTACCAAATGTAAAATAGATAGCTAGTGGGAATCAGGCGCATAGCACAGGGAGATTAGCTCGGTGCTTTGTGACCAGCTAGAGTGGTGGGATAGGGAGGGTGGGAGGGAGTTACAAGATATGGGGATGTATGTATATGTATAGCTGATTCACTTTGTTATATAACAGAAACTAACACACCATTGTAAAGTAATTATACTCCAATAAAGATGTTTAAAAAAAAATAGAAGACTAGGCTACATTACAACTGTATACTTCATGTAGATTTGCCAAGGTATAGAAAGCCAACTGCATCATCTATGTGTTCAGGGAAAGTGAATAAATCATTACTCAAGACAAATGGTTAACTTTCCTGTTTTAAAGATCTCCAAACATTTTAGACGAGAGTAGGGTCTTTGGCATCTTCACCCCTTCTCAAGGCATTAAGAACTTCCAGGAGTGGTTGTCTTTCTCTCCTGGACTCCCAGGTATGAGATAACTTCTTTACCCCATGGATCAGCTACACCTACAGTCACCCTCCTTGTGTAATACTCTCATTTCTTTTTTTAGAGATCTGTATTATCAATGGCCATTCATTTGACACTTAGCCCTTGCATTCAGTTGCAATCTTTTAAATTTATTCTGATAGCTAAAGATAAGGGAAGAAAAGATGGAAATAATCTGTGACTTCAGTTTTCCAAATGGATTTCACATATAGTTACATAAGCTCTGAATCTGCTATGCCAAAATAAATAAATTTTCAGGCTTTTCCTGTTTCAATTAACCACCATGTAGAGAAAATGATTGTTTTTCAAGAAGTGGGTATAAAGAATTATCTACTTTCCATTCTTTTTCTATATCCCCAACTACCATCACCCCTAATACTAGTCTTCAATTCAGTTCCGGAGAGATAGATGGTAGGTAGGTAGGTAGTTAGATAGATAGACAGACAGACAGATAGTAGTTAGATAGATAGATAAGTAAATCAACAAAAACTGTGCTCTTCAAGTAATGAAGAAACAATGAAATTCAATTTGGAAAAAAAATGCCCATAGTATATTACTTGTGAAGACTTTTTTTAAAAGCCCAAAGATCTTGTGGCTAACTATGACTATTATATGCCAGATGCTGTTTTCCACTCTAGGAGGACTAACTCATTTAAATTCATAACAACTCTGTGCGGTGGGTAGTATTATTATCAACACCTCCCTTTAAGATGAGGAGACTGAAGCTCAGAAAGTTAATTCACTTGCCAACAATCAGGCTGTTAGCAAATAGTAGAGCTGAGACTGAACTCAAATAATGTCTGTAGAATCCATGCTCCCAGTCACTGCACAGTTCTTCCTCTCTTAAGGATGAATTCAAATGTAAGTCAAGATTCTTACTGAGCACAGTTTTTCTCCCAATATTAATGTCCCTTATTATTAATAAGTAATATACAATGTCCACTTTTATATTATGAGTAGTTTGAGGGCAAGAATCACTTGTAGCTTCAACCTGCACCTAATATGGCTTTATCAATTCAGTCATTCAACAAATCCAATACTGAGCACCTAATACGTATTAGGTGCTCTAATAGGTGCTGGGAGTATAAAATGAGCAAGACAGTCTCTGTCCTTAATGTTCTCACAGTCTGAGGTGGTTCCTTAGTTGCAATATATTTTAACAAATGCTGTCCGAGTGGTATGAACCTAGTGCAATGAGGATACAGAGAAGGAAAACAGTTAATTCTGCTTAGCAATATTAGAAAACAATGAAAACTTGATAATAAATTTAAAAGACATTTATTTTAAAAGGTCCATAATACTTATAAATGTTATAGTTTCTACCAAAAAATCACTTAGATGAGATGTAAATGAGTATCAGAAACGATACCATTGAAAAACTTGATGCAGCTAAAGAACTCTTTTGTGGCATATACTGCTAATACATAAATATATAAATAATACACTCTATACAGACATATATTTTTCACATCTTACAATCACATCATGTACAAAGTTCCTGCTAAACTATCATTATTTTCCCACTGTGTTAGGCAGTTTAATGATGTGCCGTAGGGTTAGATAAGTTTCTGACAAAAGCCCACCTCTTCTCTGACATTATTTACTGATTTTTTTCTCTTACTTATTGTTATTTATATTGCCCTTCTACTAATGTATTTCTTTCCCACATCAATGTTTAGCACAGTTTCTTATGACAAAATGTCATATTAAGAGGGAACAGACACCTTTCAAGCCCTGAGAACATTACTACAGTAAATGCATAGGGAAAATAAGCAAGGGATATTAATGATTTCCTCCCTCCCTCCCTCCCTCTTTCTCTCCTTCCTTCCTTCATTTCTTTTTTTCTTTCTTCCTTTCTTTCTTTCTTTCAAGTAGTAGAGAGATTTAACTTACTGGGAATAGCAAGTTACCACAAAGATATGACAGCACAACAGGAAATACCTTTTAGTGCCAAAGCCCATATTAATGTACCAGGATATTGTTAACAGTTGACTTAATTTCTTTAATAAATTTGGTTGAATCAATTCACATTTTTCATGAAAAAAGTTACAATAAGCTTTCTAATTGTATAAGATGTTACTCAACATGTAACAGATGCTACTCTCTGAAAGAAGAGTTTAACGGTGGGATTTGCTCCCTTGCAGTTTCTTTGGAAGCCATTTACTTCTAATTCAATGTCATTTTAGAGGCAAAAAGTTCAGAGGCTTCACCGTAAATGTACTTATAAAATAATTCCTCCGTAAGTTATAATTAGCCATTATTACTTTATTTTTTAAAGAGTTTTGTCAGATCCAGTAAATATAAGAAGATTTGATTATGTGCTTACATATACATGGATAGTGAACATAGATGACAAAATCAAATGTGGGTCACTAGGTCAATTCCCTCAGAGTTAATAAATTATAATTTACAGAATTATAAATTAATGGACTTAGTATATCTGGCTTCATGCTTTATTAACAGAATTTTTATTTGATTTGCCTCTACTTCTTTAACAGGATTAAAAATATATTTAAAGTGATATACTGCAGGAAAGGCACTAAAGTTCAAGTCAAAGATGAATATGAAATACTGAAGTGAACAAAGAAAGTGAACATTAGCCTCCTATACATTAGAGCAGAATGCAACACATGTTTTGTACATCCTTTATGTCTGTGAATATATGATGTGGTATGTAAGTATGCATTATCCTATCCTCTAACAATAGCTTTTACTGATTTGCACTTTGGCACTAGATCGTTGGCTTCCATTGAAAGGCAAGATAAGAAATAGCATTAAAAATTGCAATAGCTAGAGAGGTGCTTGTGAAATTGTTACCCACTAGAGAATCCTATATAAAGTGCCACATGATAAATGTCTTTTATATTTAGCTAGAAAAGCTTTACTCCCATTAGGATTTGATATGTTTTAGTCTTATTAATCATATTCTTCCTTTCACTTTGGCTACCTGGAAGCTAACACCTAAATGTGTGACTCAAATTCATTACCTAGAGGACTACATTCACCATGTTGTACTCTATAACTTCTAGTATAACAATTTTTTGCCTCACTTTTTAATTTTACTCATTTATATTTTAAAAATTTTTTAAATTTAAGATTATATGTCTTAAAAATGGAGTATAGGGATTCCCTGGTGGCGCAGTGGTTGAGAGTCCGCCTGCCGATGCAGGGGACATGGGTTCGTGCCCCGGTCCAGGAAGATCCCACATGCCACGGAGTGGCTGGGCCCGTGAGCCATGGCCACTGAGCCTGCGTGTCCAGAGCCTGTGCTCCGCAACAGGAGAGGCCACAACAGTGAGAGGCCCGCATACCGCAAAAAAAAAAAAAATGTAGTATAAATAATCATATAAACCAGTAAGACCCTGAATAAATCCTTTAATCTCTAAATTTCTATTTTCACATTTTTAAAATAAAGGTAATACAAGATGTTGTAAAACTCAAAATAGATCATTTATAACAGTATTTATGGGTCATTTTACAAATATTATGGCTTACTGTATTGCCAAAGAGAGCAGCACTGAAATTTGCATTAGGTCTGTAAACTCGATATTGGGTATCTGCTACTGTTTTGGAGTCTTTTGGAAAACTATTCCTCCTCCTCCCTCACTGCCCAGCTCCAGAGGGGGACACATGACTCAGATCTGGCTAAAAAGCATCCCATGTCCCTGGCCATTGTCATTAGGTCCAGATGGGCACATGACCCAAGCTGGAATAAAGTCATACATGAGATTTGATGAAGCATAGGGAAACTGGTATTCTCATCTCACTGCAATTGTCCACAGTGAGATGATCCAAGTCTAGAGCTGCTAAGAGGACATTTTTCTCACTTTATAGGGAGAGTATACCTTAAAATAAAATCAAACCAATGCAAAGGAAAGCAGAATTGAGCGAGATAGAGATGGTGTTCTGACCACAAAGCTTGAGTCCCTTGATCCAACCATATCTAAAGCCATCCGCACCCCCAAACATAGCATCTTATGAGTTATCATCGTCTCTCTAATTCACAATTTTAATTCAGGCAAATTCACAGAGCAAGGGAAACCTACTTGATCATCCTATAATGCTGTATTAAAATATGCCCAATCAGTACAGAAAATATAAACAAACTCACTGGCCAGGATATTTTAAAAATCAACTGCCAAACCTATGAGCAAAAAGCTGGAAATTGTGAGAGGGAAAATCCTCTATAAACTGCAGTACGTTAACCCAGATTTTCTGAAAAGTAGATGCCAAGATGGGATTTAATAGTTCAAGGATTTCATTAAGATAAACTCCTGTGTGGGAGAAAACTGGGAGGGAGCTGGAAAAAGTTAGTCATTTGTCTGTGATGTAAGTCTGACCCTGATTGAAAAAGAAAGGGAGGAAAGTTGGATGCCATTGTAGATGGCAGTGCAGTTTAGAAGGTTTGGCAAGACTGCTGGGGAGACCTCAAGCCCAAAGCTGGCCAGTCTTCCAGGAACAGGCTTGCCTTAGTATCCCTGCTACAGTTAGTCATTGACTACAAGCAATCATGGAAAGCATGGCCTGGGCTCAGTGGATTTCAAAGTGAGTGGCCAAGACACTTGGTCAATTACAATCCCATGGTTAGAGGTCTGTGAGGCACATTCTTATGGCTGACACCTACAGTGAGATCTATGGCACAGATGATACAACTAAGGCTAAGGAAGCAGTTAAATACGGTGTCAAGTGAAAAACATTGAATTAGAGGAAGAATGGCAGAAACTGGGCTTCCCTGGTGGCGCAGTGGTTGAGAGTCCACCTGCCGATGCAGGGGACACGAGTTCATGTCCCGGTCCAGCAAGATCCCACATGCCGCGGAGTGGCTGGGCCCATGAGCTATGGCCGCTGAGCCTGCGCGTCCGGAGCCTGTGCACCTGTGTTCCGCAACGGGAGAGGCCACAACAGTGAGAGGCCCGCGTACCGCAAAAAAAAAAAAAAAAAAAAAAAAAGAATGGCAGAAACTAAGTTAATTTTTTTCTTATAATTCAGAAATAAGGAATATTGATGGCTTTATATGGATTCATGACTCTGGGCTGTATGGCTCAATTGGTTATGAGACTTACAGCATTTGTCTAACTTTTTGGATGCAACCTTCTCCCATGTCAATACCTTTAATTGTGTCTGTTTGCCTTTGCAAGGTAAAAAGAGTCTCTATCTATCTATTATAATAACAAAAGCCAAGGTAATAATCATGTTGTCATGATATAAGGTCCAAACTTGTAACTCTCAGGTATAATCTTCTATTGTTAAATCCCCAAAGTGGAGCACACAGTAGCTATTTCTTTTATAACTCCCCTGAGTTCCCAGTCAAGTTTTAGGAATCAAAGTCCAGAGCCTGAACGTTATCCTGTTCTGTTCTTGTGAAATGATCTTCCCACAGGGTGTACTTAATAACTATACTATCTGATGGATATGGGAGAGATCAGTGCAACATTTAAGGCAGGAAAGCTATGAAATCAATGAATGCTCTCAAATCTCCTCTTGTAATTAACTGTCCCTGTGAAAATTGCACCCTAAACCTGAGTGCACAGATTCTAGGACTGTTTCTTGAACTCCAGACTTCCATTACTCTTGATTCTTGATTCATTGACTCTTTTTATGTTAATGCATTCATCAATGCCTACTGTTGTCATATTATCCATTGGGTGTGATGCTTTCTTATTGTTATTTATCAGGGAGAAAGCATTGTATCACTGTTTAAAACTTTTGTTATGATCCCTTTAAATTCAATTTTAAAGTTGAGTTATGGCAGTTTGATCCTGCCATTTTAAGCCCATTTAAAAATAAAAGGAGCAAAAACATTTCAAAGGAAGATAATCTGTAAGCAGAGAAGGGCAAATCCATAGAAATCTTATTTCACAGCATTGGAAGCTTCAAAATATAGGCCAGATGTTGAAAGTCCTGCTTTCAAACTCTCTCTCAGTATCCAGACAGTAAGAGTACTACAGTGGTTAAGGGTTCCTGCTCTGGAGACAGGCTATCTGAGTTCAAGTCCCCATGAATAGATTGCTAACCTTATGATCTTGAACAAGAAAACAGAGATAGTGATATTACCTACTTCCTAGAATGGTTTATGTGAATTAAATAAGAAAATCCTATTCAGGAATTTGGTATGATCCTAGCACATTTTATTCTATGCTCATTTGTTGTTGTTTTCTTATAAAACACGGCATAGTATGTGACCTACAGAATTTAATGGAAGGTAGCTATTATTGTCCCAATAAGAACATGTGTAGCTGTCATATTTGCTGATTTGGGAGATTATAAAATTATAGTCTCCATATTAAGTCATTTTTGAAGATCTAATCCAACCATTCATTGTTATCTATCAAATAGAGCTGGTTAATAAGGGGCTCCATTAGGTGCAGAAACAAGGATCTAACAGATACTCCATGATGGATGAACTTGCAGAAATTTAGGAAACAGTGCCAGGGGATGAGCTAACTATATCATGAAAAAGGAGTTTTCCTTTTCTTCCCCCTACTGCCAAAAGGCCAGGAAAACCATGAGAAGCAGAAGAAATACTGTGGAAATTTGAGCCTGAAGAGAGGTAGGCAGTTTAATGTCTTTTCTTTTCTTTTTTTCCTGATTAGGCTGGAAATACCCAGACTTCTCTTACTGGGAAAAGTTGATGAGAAGGAAACATTTTTTTTGCTCTTTTGCACTTTGTTTTTTTCCAGCCTTATTGAGATATAATTGACATAAAATTGTGTAAGTTGAAGGTGTACAATGTGTTGGTTTGATACATTTATATATTATAAATGATTACCACCATAGCATTAGCTAACATCTCCATCACATCACGTACTTACCATTTCTTTTTTGTGGTGAGAACATTTGAGATCTACACTCGTAGCAACTTTCAAGTATATAATTCAGTATTATTAGCTATAATCACAATGTTATACATTAGATCTCCAGAAATTATTCATCTTATAACTGGAAGTTTGTACCCTTTAACCAATCTCTCTCCATTTTGCCCAGCCCTAGACCCTGATAATCACCATTCTCTTCATTTTGCTTAGTTCAGCTTTTTTAAATTCCACATATAAGTGCTATATACAGTATTTGTCTCTTTCTGTCTGACTTATTTCACTTAGCATAATGCCCTCAAGTTTCATCCAAGTTGTCACAAATGGCAGGATTTCTTTCTTTCTCATGGCTAAGTAGTATTATATATATATATATATATATATATCACATTTTCTTTATCCACTCATCCATTGACAGACACTTAGGTTGTTGTCATATCTTGGCTATTGTGAATAATGCTGCAATTAACATGGAAGGACAGATATCTCTACAAGATCCTGATTTTAATCCCTTTGAATACATGCCCAGAAGTGGGATTTCTGGGTCATATGGTAGTTGTATTTTTTATTTTTTAAGGAATTTCCATACTGTTTTCCATAATGGCTGCACCAATTTACATTCCCACTAACAGTACACAAAGGATCCCTTTTCTCCACACCCTCATCAACACTTGTTTTCTCTAGATAATAGCCATTCTAACAGGTATCAGGTTATCTCTCATTGTGTTTTTGACCTGAATTTCCCTGATGATTAGTGATGTTGAACTCCTTTTCATGTGTCTATTACCCATTCATATGTCTTCTTTGGAAAACTATCTATTCCATTCCTCTGCCCATTTTTTAATAAGATTGTTCGTGGTTTTGCTATTGAGTTGTATGAGTTCCTTATATATTTTCATATTAATCCCATATCAGATATGTGACTTGAAAATACTTTCTCCCATTTCATGGATTACCTTTTCATTTTGTTGATTGTTTCTTTTGCTGGGCAGAAGCTTTTTAGTTTGATATAGTTCCATTTGTTGATTTTTGCTTTTGTTACTGTCTTTTTCGTGTCATATAAAAAAAAAATCATTACCAAGACCAATGTCAAGGAGGTTTTTTCCTAGGTTTTCTTCCAGGAGTTTTACAGTTTCAGTTCTCATATTTAACTCTCTAACCACTTTGAGTTCAATGTTGTGAGTAGTGTAAGATAGGGGTCCAATTTTATTCTGCATGTGATTATCCAGTTTCAGTTTTCTCAGCACCTTTTATTGAAGACACTATCATTTCCCTATTGAATATTCTTGGCTCCTTTGTCAAATATTAGTTGACCTATATTCAGGGGTTTATTTCTGGGCTCTTGATTCTGTTTCATTGGTCTATGTGTCTATTTTTATGCCAGTACCATACTGTTTTGATTACTTTTGTAGTATAGTTTCAAATCAGTAAGTATGATATCTCCAGCTATGTTTTTCTTTCTCAGGATTGCTTTGGCTATTTTGGGTCTTTTGTGGCTCCATACAAATTTTAGATTTTTTTTTTTGTATTTCTGTGGAAAATGCATTAAATTTTTAAATTTTATAGGGACTACATTAAATCTATACAAAGAAACAATTTTTAACGCAAAGTTAATTAAAGGACCCCATGGGCCTGGGGCCGCAGCCAGTGGAGCAGGTGGGGTTGAATCCCTCCTATAGTGTACTCATCAGGCTACCTCTGGGAAGAAGGAGTAACTTTTTCTAATTTGCACAAAGTGCTTTATATGCAAGGATGGCCATGAATCCTGAACCCTTACATGGTTTTTTTGTTTGCTTTATTTTTGGCCATGCCACTAGCCTTGTGGGATCTTAATTCCCCGACCAGGGATCAAACCCGGGCCCCAGCAGTGAAAGTGCAGAGTCCTAACCACTGGAACACCAGGGAATTCCCCCTACATGTTTTTCTGGCCCTAATCTTGTCTCATCTGTTGCCATTTTGTCTTAATAAGTTCCTAAATTTCTTCAGCTAACTCCCTGATATAATTTGAAATCAGGAATTTTCTCAGAGCAATGAAGAACTGGATACTGCTTTCAGGAAAAGCTTTTAATATCTTCCCTCTTAGAGAGAACCACACTCCATATTATGGGTCTTAATGCCACTATATAAATAAATTCTGGAATAAATACTGGAAAAATCAGCAGTGTCACTCCCTACCACAGCACTTACCTAAAGAAGATGGGGAATTAAAAATCTTAGGAAACCTGAATCTGGGGCTTTGGCTTAGCCTTACCAATTCTCCCCAAAACTGGAGCCTGCTTCTGAACTTCAACAGTTAACTAAAAACCTCTCTTCCCCAAGGCTCATCAGGATTTCTTTATTTTCCTCACAGTTTACTGACTTTAGGATTCACTGCATGATGTACCAGCCCCACATTATCTCATTATGAACCTTCCACATGCTTATTCTGAAGCCAACCTACCTGGAGTCAATTGCCAGTGTCACCAGTTACTGTGTGGCCATAAACAAATTATTTAACATTTTTGAGATTCAGTTTCTTCATTTGTAAAATGGGGGTGATAACAGACGTAATTTGTATGACAATTGAATGGTTTAATATTTTAAAGTGCTTAGAACTTTAAAAAGTGCCTGGCACTCAATAAATGTTTGCACTAGTAGCAGCTGTACTCAGTCTCTTATTACCTGCTATCATGGTGTCCAAACACTGAGCACAACATTCTGACTGGATTGTTCTCTGAGTCAATCCAGCTGGTGAACCAATCTGAATCAATCTGGCTGGTGTTCCTGGTGTCTGAGTGTGGCCTAACCAATTATGAGTTCAATAATCATGATAGATAAGACCATTTCTCATATTTCATATAGTTTTATATAGCCGTGGGCTATTATATGGTGTTAAAAGAACTGACTGTTTAATATATAATGATAGACTGATGTAACAATTGGCTATACACTTCAAATAACACTTAAAGACAAAAATTGGCTATGTTCTTTTGAACATTAATATTTACATCTTATTCTTTTAACTGAATATTGGACTTTAGTCCAAAGAGGTGCCAACATAATTTGACTTTGAAAATTCAAACTTCCAGAATACTTTCCAGCTTTGAAGGAACAAAAGGAAAAATTGCATATTGACACAGCACACATATAATTGTCCCCAATATTCAATATAGGAAACCAATACACAATTATTTCAGCAAATTAAAGATAATTTTTATAATATATTATAGCTATTTACCCTCCTAACAACTTTTAGAACCACAGAATATGTGGGCATATGATTTTTTTTACAGATCTAATCATGCTCATTTACTTAGTCCTAGTAATAAAATCCTTGGTAGATTTCTGGGTTACCAGCCATGTGACTTTAGGCAAGTGTTGGTTTCCTCATCGGTAACAAGCAAATAATAGAATCTCTATTCATATATGTGTTGTGAGAATTGGATGAGTTAATGGTCATTAGCCCAGTACCTGGAATAACAAATATTAGCATTCATCATAATCATCTTCTTCCAAACACCTCAGTAACTCATATCTATGTAATACCTTTTAACTGACAAAATAGAAGAAATAGTGAGGTGAAAAAAACAAATCTGCAATCACCTAAGCAGAATAATCAGTGCCTATGGCTGGAAAGAATTTAGGCAAATTAAGAAACCAAAAGATACTTAAATGTTTGTCTTTTTTTTTTTTTTTAAGCTAGAGAGCATTTTAGGAGATGGGTTTTCTCTCTGGCAGCACTGCCTTATATAATTTCATAAAGGTGCAAATCATTAATATAAGACTATCCTTTAAGAGGAGCAAGAGAGCAAGAGAGTACTAGACCTTTCAGAAGAATAAAAGTGAAGCGGAGAACTATATATGGAACATGATTTTTGCTGCCAACAAAGAAGCAAGTAGAGCCCCTTGGCCTTTCACTGTGCTAAGTCTGGTTGGAGAAGGCCTGCAGAAGCTTATAGTAGCAACTCTCAAAATGTGATCTCTGGACCAGCAACCTCACCTTTACCTGCAATTTGTAAAAAAAATACAAGCTCTCAGGCTTTATCCCTGAAACTCTGAGATTAAATTCAGTCATTCTCCTGCAAGCTAAAGTCTGAGAACCACTAGCTTACAAAATACTCAGAAAAACAGAGAAGTAAACAGGAAGATACAACCCTCTGTGATAAGTACTCTATACAATGGTGTTATTCCCAGGGAACTACTGGGGCGAACCGGGGGGATCACTTACTCCAATCCAGAATAGGAGGTAAGTCTGAGATAAACCTTCAAATATTTATGTGAATCATTCAGCTAAAGGACGAATAAAGGACTGGCTTAGAGTCCAGATCTCTGTACTTCCATAGAACACTGAACAGAGTTCTACCATAAATAGTTATAGTTAATATTTGTTTAGCATTTCTTATTTGGCTGGAGTTATTTTAAACCCTTTACACGCATTATTATATTTACTACTTAGGACATCCCTTATAAGAAAAGTAGCACTATTCTCCCTACTTTGTTGAAAGAAAACTAAGGTTTATAAAGTAAATATTGCTGAAAAGATGGGCAGGAAAATGTGATCAAGACTACATATGGAGGGTTTTGCTTCTTTTGTGGGAGGAGGTAGACCTCCCTATGGTCATAGAAGGGGAAAAGATGCATGCAGAATGGATAGGTTCACAGATTTTGTCTACAAATATTATCCACCGAGTAAAAAGCAATGACTGGAGTCCAGTCAGTTTGGCAGCAGAGCCCATGATGCTAACCATTCCATTTTCCTTTTTTTTTTAAACATTTATTGGAGAATAATTGCTTTACATTGTTGTGTTAGTTTCTGCTGTTTAACAAAGTGAATCAGCTATATATATACATATATCCCCATATCCCCTCCCTCTTGGGTCTCCCTCCCACCCTCCCTATCCCACCCCCCTAGGTGGTCACAAAGCACCAAGCTAATCTCCCTGTGCTACAAGACTGCTTCCACTAGCTATCTATTTTACATTTGGTTGTGTATATATGTCAAAGCCACTCTCCCACTTCGACCCAGCTTACCCTTCCCCCTCCCCATGTCCTCAAGTCCATTCTCTACATCTGTGTAGATTCCTGAACTGCCCCTATGTTCTTCAGAACCTTTTTTTTTTCTTTTTAGATTCCATATATATGTGTTAGGTTACGGTATTTGTTTTTCTCCTTCTGATTACTTCATTTTGTATGACAGATTTCAAGTCCATCCACCTCACTACAAATACTCAATTTCGTTTCTTTTAATGGCCGAGTAACATTCCATTGTATATATGTGCCACATCTTCTTTATCCATTCATCTGTCAATGGACACTTAGGTTGCTTCCATGTCCTGGCTATTGTAAATAGAGCTGCAACGAACATTGTGGTACATGACTCTTTTTGAATTATGGTTTCTTCATGGTATATGCCGAGTAGTGGGATTGCTGGGTCATATGGTAGTTCTATTTTTAGTTTTTTAAGGAGCTTCCATACTGTTCTCCATAGTGGCTGTATCAATTTACATTCCCACCAACAGTGCAAGAGGGTTCCCTTTTCTCCACACCCTCTCCAGCATTTATTGTTTGTAGGTATTTTGATGATGGCCATTCTGACAGATGTGAGGTGATACCTCATTGTAGTTTTGATTTATATTTTTCTAATGATTAGTGATGTTGAGCATCCTTTCATGTGTTTGTTAGCAATCTGTATATCTTCTTTGGAGGAATGTCTATTTAGGTCTTTTGCCCATTTTTGGATTGGGTTGTTTGTTTTTTTGCTATTGAGCTGCATGAGCTACTTGTATATTTTGGAGATTAATCCTTTGTCAGTTGCTTCATTTGCAAATATTTTCTCCCATTCTGAGGGTTGTCTTTTCATTTTGTTTATGGTTTGCTTTGCTGTGAAAAAGCTTTTAAGTTTTATTAGGTTCTATTTGTTTATTTTTAGTTTTGTTTCCAATTCTTTAGCAGGTAGGTCAAAAAGGAACTTGCTGTGATTTATGTCATAGAGTGTTCTGCCTATGTTTTCCTCTAAGAGTTTTATAATGCCTGGCCTTACATTTAGGTCTTTAATCCATTTTGAGTTTATCTTTGTGTATAGTGTTAGCGAGTGTTCTAATTTCATTTTTACATGCAGCTGCCCGGTTGTCCCAGCACCTGTGTAATCTAGCGTACTCTTGCCTCCTTTATAAAAGATAAGGTGACCATATGTGCACGGGTTTCTCTCTGGGCTTTCTATCCTGTTCCATTGATCTATCTTTCTGTTTTTGTGCCAGTACCATACTGTCTTGATTACTATAGCTTTGTAGTAGAGTGTGAGGTCCAGGAGCCTGATTCCTCCAGCTCCGTTTTTTCTTTCTCAAGATTGCTTTGGCTATTCGGGGTCTTTTGTGTTTCCATACAAATTATGAAATTTTTTGTTCTAGTTCTGTGAAAAATGCCATGGGTAGTCTGATAGGGATTGCATTGAACTGCAGATTGCTTTGGGTACTATAGTCATTTCCACAATGTTGATTCTTCCAATCCAAGAACATGGTATATCTCTCCAACAGTTTGTATCATCTTTAATTTCTTTCATCACTGTCTTATAGCTTTCTGCATACATGTCTTTTGTCACCTTAGCTAGGTTTATTCTTACATATTTTATTCATTTTGTTGCAATAGTAAATAGGAGTGTTCCTTAATTTCTCTTTAAGGCCTTCCATCATTAGTGTATAGGAATGCAAGAGATATCTGTGCATTAATTTTGTTTCCTGCTACTATAGCAAACACATTGATTAGCTCTAGTAGTTTTCTGGTAGCATCTTTAGGATTCTCTATGTATAGTATCATGTCATCAGCAAACAGTGACACTTTTACTTCTTCTTTTCTGATTTGGATTCCTTTTACTTCTTTTTCTTCTCTGATTGCTGTGGCTAAAACTTCCAAAACTATGTTGAATAATAGTGGTGAGAGTGGGGAACCTTGTCTTGTTCCTGATCTTAGTGGAAATGGTTTCAGTTTTTTACCATTGAGAACGATGTTGGCTAGTCATACATGGCCTTTATTATGTTGAGGTATGTTCCCTCTATGCCTACTTTCTGGAGAGTTTTTATCAAAAGTGGGTGTTGAGGGCTTCCCTGGTGGTGCAGTGGTTGAGAGTCCACCTGCCGATGCAGGGGACACGGGTTCGTGCCCTGGTCCGGGAGGATCCCACATGCTGCAGAGTGGCTGGGCCCGTGAGCCATGGCTGCTGAGCCTGTGCGACCGGAGCCTGTGCTCCGAAACGGGAGAGGCCACAACGCTGAGAGGCCCGCGTACCACACACACACACACACACACACACAAAAAGTGGGTGTTGAATTTTGTAGAAAGGTTTTTCTGCCTCTATTGAGACGACCATATGGTTTTTATCCTACAGTTTATTAATATGGTGTATCACATTGATTGATTTGCGTATATTGAAGAATCCTTGCATTCCTGGGATAAACCCCACTTGATCATGGTGTATGATCCTTTTAATGTGCTATTGGATTCTGTTTGCTAGTATTTTGTTGAGGATTTTTGCATCTATGTTCATCAGTGTTATTGGCCTGTGGTTTTCTTTTTTTGTGAAATTTGTATCTGGTTTTGGTATCAGAGTGATGGTGGCCTCATAGAATGAGTTTGGGACTGTCCCTCCCTCTGCTATATTTTTGGAGAGTTTGAGAAGGATAGGTGTTGGCTCTTCTCTAAATATTTGATAGAATTTGCCTGTGAAGCCATCTGGTCCCGGGCTTTTGTTTGTTGGGAGATTTTTTATCACAGTTTCAATTCAGTGCTTGTGATTGGTCTGTTTATATTTTATATTTCTTCCTGGTTCAGTCTCAGAAAGTTGTGCTTTTCTAAGAATTTGTCCATTTCTTCCAGGAAGTCCATTTTATTGGCATATAGTTGCTTGTAGTAATATCTCATGATCTTTTGTATTTCTGCATGGTCAGTTATTACTTCTCCTTTTTCATTTCTAATTCTATTGATTTGAGACTTCTCCCTTTTTTTCTTGATGAGTCTGGCTAATGGTTTATCAATTTTGTTTATCATCTCAAAGAACAGCTTTTAGTTTATGGATCTTTGCTATCTTTTCCTTCATTTTTTTTCATTTATGTCTGATCTGATTTTTATGATTTCTTTCCTTCTGCTAACTTTGGGTTTTTTTGTTCTTCTTTCTCTAATTGCTTTAGGTGTAAGTTTAAGGGTTATTTTGAGATTTTTCTTGTTTCTTGAGGTAAGATTGTACTGCTATAAACTTCCCTCTTAGAACTGCTTTTGCTGCATCCCATAAATTATGGGTGGTCGTGTTTCATTGTCATTTGTTTCTAGGTATTCTTTGATTTTCTCTTTGATTTCTTCAGTGATCTCTTGGTTATTTGGTAGTGTATTGTTTAGCCTCCATGTGTTTGTATCTTTTACAGTTTTTTTTCCCTGTAATTGATATCTAGTCTCATAGCATTGTAGTCAGAAAAGATACTTGATACAATTTCAATTTTCTTAAATTTACCAAGGCTTGATTTGTGACCCAAGATATGATCTATCCTGGAGAATGTTCCATGAGCGTTTGAGAAGAAAGTGTATTCTGATGTTTTTGGTTAGAATATCCTATAAATTTCAATTAAGTCCATCTTGTTTAATGTATCATTTAAATTTTGTGTTTCTTTATTTATTTTCATTTTGGTTGATCTGTCTATTGCTGATAGCAGGATGTTAAAGTTCCCTTCTACTATTGTGTTACTGTCAATTTCCCCTCTTATGGCCGTTAGCATTTACCCTATGTATTGAGGTGCTCCTATGTTGGGTGCATAAATGTTTACAATTGTTATATCTTCTTCTTGAATTGATCCCTTGATCATTATGTACTGTCCTTCTTTGTCTCTTGTAATAGTCTTTATTTTAAACTCTATTTTGTCTGATATGAGAATGGCTACTCCAGCTTTCTTTTGATTTCCATTTGCATAGAATGTCTTTTTCCATTACCTCACTTTCAGTCTGTATGTGTCCCTAGGCCTGAAGTGGGTCTCCTGTTGACAGCATATATATGGATCTTGTTTTTGTATCCATTCAGCAAATCTATGTCTTTTGGTTGGAACATTTAATCCATTTACATTTAAGGTAATTATTGGTACGTATGCTCCTATTACCATTCTCTTAATTGTTTTGGGTTTGTTTTTGTAGGTCTTTATCTTCTCTTGTGTTTCCTGCCTAGAGAAGTTCCTTTAGCATTTGTTGTAAAGCTGGCTTGGTGGTGCAGAATTTTCTTAGCTTTTGCTTGTCTGTAAAATTTTTAATTTCTCTGTTGAATCTGAATGAGATCTTTGCTGGGTAGCGTAATCTTGGTTGTAGGTTTTTCCCTTTCAACACTTTAAATATGTCCTGCCACCTCCCTTCTGGATTGCAGAGTTTCTGCTGAAAGATCAGCTGTTAACCTTATGGGAGTTCCCTCATATATTATTTGTTGCTTTTCCCTTGCTGCTTTTAATATTTCTTCTTTGTATTTAATTTTTGATAGTTTTATTAATATGTGTCTTTGCGTGTTTCTCCTTGTATTTATCCTTTATGGGACTCTCTGCACTTCCTCAACTTGACAATTTCCTTTCCCATATTAGGGAAGTATTCAACTGTAATCTCTTCAAATATGTTCTCAGTCCTTTTCTTTTTCTCTTCTCCTTTTGGGACCCCTATAATTTGAATGCTGGTTCATTTAATGTTGTCCCAGAGGTCTCTGAGACTGTCCTCAATTCTTTTCATTCTTTTTTTCTTTATTATGCTCTGCGGCAGGTATCTCCACTGTTTTATCTTCCAGATCACTTATCCTTTCTTCTGCCTCAGTTACTCTGCTATTGATTCCTTCTAGAGAATTTTTAATTTCATTTATTGTGTTGTTCATCATTGTTTGTTTACTCTTTAGTTCTTCTAGGTCCTTGTTAAACGTTTCTTGTATTTCCTCCATTCTATTTCCAAGATTTTGGATCATCTTTAGCATCATTACTCTGAATTCTTTTTCAGGTAGACTGCCTATTTCCTCTTCATTTGTTTGGTCTGGTGGGTTTTTACCTTGCTCCTTCATCTGTTGCATATTTCTCTGTCTTCTCGTTTTGCTTAACTTACTGTGTTTGGGGTCTCCTTTTTGCAGGCTGCAGGTCTGTAGTTCCCATTGCTTTTGGAGTCTGCCACCAGTGGGCAAGGTTGGTTCAGTGGGCTGTGTAGGCTTCCTGGTGGAGGGGACTGGTGCCTGTGTTCTTGTGGATGTGGCTGGATGTTGTCTTTCTGGTGGGCAGGACCACGCCCGGTGGTGTGTTTTGGGGTGTCTGTGAACTTATTATGATTTTAGGCAGCCTCTCTTCTTATGGCTGGGGTTGTGTTCCTGTCTTGCGAGTTGTTTGGCATGGGGTGTCCAGCACTGGAGCTTGCTGTTCATTGAGTGGAGCTGTGTCTTGGTGTTAAGACAGAGATCTCTGGGACAGCTTTCACTGATTGATATTACATGGAGCTGGGAGGTCTTTAGTGTTCCAATGTCCTGAACTCGGCTCTCCCACCTCAGAGGTTCAGGCCTGACACCTGGCCAGAGCACCAAGACCCTGTCAGCCACATGCCTTGTCGTTACAGGAATTCCAGTGTCTCCTTTCTCTTTCATCTCCTGACAAATAACAATCTGGTCTTTCTAACGCCAGCCGCCTGTGGCAGCAACTTCTTCGAGCCCCATTTCCATTTTACCTTTAATTACTCTACCGTATTAAATTAATGTTGTCTTGTTATTTGTCTGCCCCCCCCTCATTAGATGGGGGAGCTCTTTAATCTCTGAATTCCAGCCAGGGTCCAAGTACATAATAGGCACTCAACTAATTTTTTTGAAAATTGTGAATAAATGAATAAATAAATGATGGTAAACATAATTTATTCTAAAGGAATCCCTTTAGTTTTTACATTTTGGTTTGGGTCCACTAAAAAGAATGTTTGCGAATATAATAGACATTTGGTTATCATCCTAACAACCATTCTACCCCTCATCCATGATGTTACATCCCTGTAGTTCTAGAAAAGCTGGATTTACCTTCAGCCCTATGAATGGAGTACAAAATCTAGTGTAAGCTAATCATTGCATTCCACACTCTGAGCACTATTATTGCCTCATTCATGAGCATGTGATCTAGGCTAATACAATCAGAGAAAATCTCAGATCTTATGCTGCAAATTCTGGTATACAGATAATCTCTATTTCTCGGAAGTACATGATGTACAGGTACAATAACTGGAATTGTTGCTGCTTTACTATCATGAAAAAAGCAACCTGAGGAAGAAGCAGATAAACAAAGGAAAGTAGAAGCAAAATAACTGCATTACAACTGTCCTGATCAAACTTTACTTGAAGTCCATTATTACTGCTGGGTTTCTCAATTTTTAGTAAGTTTCCTATTATTTTGGCCAGTCTATGCTGTTTTTTTCCTTTGATGCAAGCTAACATTTCCCAACTGATTTTAACAGAACACTTAATAGATCCCATTTTCTGCATCTTTTGTCTTTCAACAATTAGAACCATATGTATGTTACCTAATGCCTTAGGCCTTCTATGAACTCTAGAAAACTTGATATTAAACAGTAGAAATTTCACTACCTTAACCCCAACCTCTTAAGTCCCAGGACAAGTCACTGTTGCTTGTCCACCTCCGAACTAGTGCCCAAATCTGAAACCTTCTACCCTTTCTGACAACTGAATCTCTGATGCCTTGTTTTCTTAATCTTTCTGTCTATAATCAATAGGAAACAGTTAATAAGCAAGTATTTTATTTGGGGCAGAATATACCTAACTATAATCTGATAAGAAGAGCGATAGATTTGACACCATTCCAGAGTCAATTATTTCTAACCATACAAAATGTAGTTGAGATCAGGAGTCAGCTAGTCCAAATAGCTCCAAATCATTTACTAGTCACTAATGCAATTTCTCTCATCTTCTCGTGAAAATGCTCGAGAGAAAAGAGTGATAAAATTTAAAACAACCTTGAAAACTAAAACTGAAAGCCTAGTGCCAGAATCTTAAATTATGTACTTAGAGTGTAGAATGGAGCTACACAGAGGAAAATGTACCTAAATTGCATCTCATGGCAGTATTTCATAGTGGTCAAAAATATGCACTCCAGATCACACAAAGGTGGATTGAATTTCATCATTACCCAGCTAGGTGAACCTGGTAAATTAAAATATATAAAATTTTCTTTTCTATCAAATGGGAACAATAGTATCACTATTGGGGACTGAATTGTGACCCCCGCCCACCAAAATCATATGTTGAAGCCATAACCCCAATGTGACTGTACTTGAAGACAGTGTCTTTAAAGAAGTAATTAAGGTTAAATGAGGTCATACAGGTGGCAACCTCATCCAATAGGACTGGTGTCCTTATAAGAAGAAGAAATTCATAAGGAACAATACAAGAAGAGGATATTGCACTTATTAACATATATGCACTTAATACAAGATCACTGAAATATATAAAGCAAACATTAATAGGTATAAAGGGAGAAGCTGATGATACTACAATAATAGTAGGGGATTTTAACATCCCACTTACATCAATGGACAGACCATCCAGACAGAAAATCAATAAGAAAACACTGGCCCTAAATGATAAGAGACTAGTTGGATTTAATAGATATCTGCAGGACATTCCACCCAAAAACAGCAGAATACACATTCTTTTCAAGTGCACATGGAACATTCTCCAGGATAGATCACATACTACGTCACAAAACAAATCTCAACAAATTTAAGAGGATAGAAATTATATTAAGCTTTTTTTCCCACCACAACAGTAAGAAACAAGGAATCAATTACAGGAAGAAAAATGGTAAAAGCACAAACACATGGAAACTAAGTAACATGCTGCTAAAAAAACAATGTGTCAAATGAAGAAATCAAAGAGAAAATCAGAAAATACTTTGAGACAAATGAAAACAGAAACATAACTTTCCAAAATCTATTACAGGCCTTCCGCAAAAAAAAAAAAAAAAGAGAGAAATCTCAAACATGCCACCTAACCTACCATTTAAAGGAATTAGAAAAAGAACAAACAAAACCTAAATTCAGCAGAATGAAGGAAATACTAAAGATCAGAGAGGAAATAAATAGAGACAAAAAATAGACAAGATCAATAAATCCAAGAGCTGGATTGAAAAGATAAAGAAAAATGATAAACCTTTTGCCAAGCTCAACAAGAAGAAAAGAGAAAGGAGCCAAATAAACAAAATAAGAAATGAAAGAGGAGAAATAACAACTGATATCACAGAGGTACAAAAAAAAAAATCATAAGAGAATACTGTGAACAGTTACATGCCAACAAATTGGACAACCTAGAAGAAATGGACAAATTTCTAGAAATATACAACCTTCCAAGACTGAATCAGGAGAAAATGGACAGACTGAACAAACAGATCTCTAGCAGTCAAACTGAATTAGTAATTAAAAAAAAAAACTCTGAGGAAACAAAAGTCCAGGACCAGACAGCATCACAGGGGACTTCTATGCAACATATAAAACAGAGCTAAGGGCTTCCCTGGTGGTGCAGTGGTTGAGAATCTGCCTGCCAATGCAGGGAACACGGGTTCGAGCCCTAGTCTGGGAAGATCCCACATGCCGTGGAGCAACTGGGCCCATGAGCCACAACTACTGAGCCTGCGCATCTGAAGCCTGTGATCCACAACAGGAGAGGCTGCGACAGTGAGAGGCCCGTGCACCACGATGAAGAGTGGCCTCTGCTCGCCGCAACCAGAGAAAGCCCTCGCACAGAAACGAAGACCCAGTGCAGCCAAATAAATAAATAAATAAATAAAATGAATTTGTAAAGAAAAAAAGATTAAAAAAAAAAAAACAGAGCTAATACCTATCTTTCTTAAGCTATTCTTAAAAAACTGAAGAGGATGGAACACTCCCAAATTCATTCTATGAGGCCACCATTACCCAGATACCAAAACCAGCAAAGATACTGCAGAAAAAAAAGAAAATTACATGCAATCTGATGAACGTAGATGCAAAAATCCTCAACAAAATATTTGCAAGCCAAATTCAATAGTATATAAAAAAGGATGAATTTTTTTTAAAAAAGGATCATTCACCCTGATCAAGTGTTATTTATCTCAGAGATGCAAGAATGGTTCAATATTTACAAATCAGTCAGTGTAATACACCACATTAATAAAAGGAAGAATAAAAATTACATGATAACCCAATAGAAGCATAGAAAAGCATTTGACAAAATTCAACATCCTTTTATGATGGATCAAACTTGGTATAGAGGGAACATATCTCAATATAATAAAAGCCATTTATGACAAACCCACAACTAACATCACACTCAACAGTGAAAAGTTGAAAGCCTTTCCTCTAAAATCAGGAGCAAGACAAGAATGCCCATTCTTGCCACTTCTATTTAACATAGTATTGGAAGTTCTAGCAATCTGACAAGAAAAAGAAATAAAAGGCACCCAAATTGGAAGGGAAGAAGTAAAACTGTTACTATTTGCAGATGACATGATAATACTATATACAGAAAACCTTAAAGTCTCTACCGAAAAACTATTAGAACTAATAAATAAAATCAGTAAAATTGCAGGATGCAAGATTAATATACAGAAATCTGTTACTTTTCTCTACATTAACAATGAACTATCAGAAAGAGAAAGCAAGAAAATAGTAGATGAAAGACCTATATGCTGAAAAATATAACACACTGTTGAAGGTATTTGAAAATGATACAAAGAAATGGAAAGGTATACCATGCTCTTGGACTGGAAGAATTAATATTGTTAAAATGTCCATACTATGCAAAGTAATCTATAGATTTAATGTAATCCCTATCAAAATATTCAAAATACCCTCGACATTTTTCACAAAACTAAAACAAATAACCCTAAAATTTATATGGAACCACAAAGACCCCAAATTGCCAAAGCAATCTTGAGAAAAAAGAATAAAGTTGGAGGTATCACCCTCCTGATTTCAGACTATACTACAAAGCTATAGTAATCAAAACAGCATGGCACTGGCATAAAAACAAACACATAGATCGATGGAACAGAATAGAGAGCCCAGAAACAAAACCATGCACTTATGACAAAGGAGGCAAGAATATACAATGGAAAAAAGAGTCTCTTCAATAAGCAGTGCTGGGAAAACTGGACAGCTACATGTAAAAGAATGAGATTAGAACATTCCCTCACACAATATATAAAAATAAATTCAAAAGGGATTAAAGACCTAAATGTAAAATCTGAGAAGAGAGCATAGGCAGAATGCTCTTTGACATAAACTGTACAATATTTTTTTGGATCTGTCTTCTAAGGCAAAAGAAACAAAAGCAAAAGTAAACAAATGTGACCTAATTAAACTTAAAAGCTTTTGCAAAGCAAAGGAAACCATTAACAAAACAAAAAGACAACCCACTGAATGGGAGAAAATATTTGCAAATGATATGGCTGATAAGGGGTTAATATCCAAAATATATAAACAACTCATAAAACTCAACATCAAAAGACAAAAAACCTAATTTTAAAATAGGCAGACAACCTGAATAGAAGTTTTTCCAAAGATATACAAATGGCCAATAGGCACATGAAAAAATGCTTAACATCGCTAATCATCAGAGAAATGTACATTAAAACCACAATGAGATATCACCTCACACCTGTCAAAATGGCTATCATCAAAAAGTTTACAAATAACAAATGTTGTCAAGGACATGGAGAAAAGGGAACACTAGTACACTGTTGGTGTGATTGTAAATTGATGTGGCCACTATGGAAAACAGTAAAAATAGGCTAAAACTGAAAATAAAACTACCATATGATCCAGCAATTCCACAACTGGGTATATATATCCAAAGAAAATGAAAACACTAATTCAAAAAGATACATGCACCCCAACGTTCATAGCAGCATTATTTACAATAGCCAAGATGTGGAAGCAACCTAAGTGTCCATCAACAGATGAACAGATAAAGAAGATATGGTATATATACAATGGAATATTACTCAACCGTAAAAAAGAATGAAATTCTGCCATTTGCATGAACATGGATGGACCTAGAGGGTACTATACTTAGTGATATAAGTCAGACAGAGAAAGACAAATACTCTGTTATCTCTTATATGTGGAATCTAAAAATAAAACAAACAAATGTATATAATAAAACAGAAACAGATTTGTGGTCACCAGTGGGGAAAGGGAAATGGGGAGAGGCAAGATAGAGTTATGAGATTAAGAGATACAAACTACTATGTATAAAATAGATAAGTAACATGGATAAATTGTACGGTACAGTATCCATTATTTTGTAATAACTTTAAATGAAGTATAATCTATAAAAATATTGAATCGCCATGTTGTACACCTGAGACTAATATAACTTTGTAAGTCAGCTATACTTCAATTTTAAAAAGAGAAGAAAAAGAAGCGATCCCAGGGATGAACATTCGGACAAAAGGTCATGTGGGAACACAGTGAGAAGCCAGCCATCTCCGAGTCAAGGATAGAGGTCTCAGGAGAAACCAGCCCTGCTGACACCTTGATCTTGGTTCCAGAAGTGTGAGAAATAAATTTCTGTTTTTTCAAGTCACTCGATCTGTGGTATTTTATTACAGCAACCCTAACAAACAAATACAAGCACCCTCATCGACTGTTGTGAAAACAAAGTGAGTTAATGAGTATAGAGCCTAGAACATGGAAAGGCTCATGAATGTTTGTTCCTGTTATTTTTATTAATTCATAAACAGAGACCACGTGGAAAAGGGTGGAAGGATACTTTCTACATCCCTCATCATCTGTCCCAAAATTCCTTGGGAAATTAGCCAGGGAAGATTAAGCCCCTGCTTTTGATGTTAAGGGCTGAGTTGGGCAACTTTTACGAGAGGTAAACTGGTCCACAACAAGAAGCTATTCCATGCATATCTTCCTTTTTCAGATTCCTCATTTCCCAACACATGCAACAAATATGAGGGTCCAGCAGCAGAAAACCATGATCCAGAGGGTGTCCCCTATATGAATCCACCATCAGTCACATTCTTCTGAAGAAACAAATATCTGACAGCTAGAAATATCCAGCCCTGGAACCATGGGAAGAATGGAAGGTTGAAACCAAGGGTGGAGTCGTTGCTTTTTCCACCCCCAACTGTATTAAGGATCTCTCTCTTAAGAACTTTCTAGTGGAATTGCTCTTATGGGTGGGTTATATGTGGGATAAATTGTCCACCTCTACATTGCCCAACCACTCCCCTCCTCTTCATTTCTCTGACTGAGGGAAAACCTGCATCAGCTACTTATGTCTATATGCACACATAGAAATAAGTACATAAACACATCAAAATATTAACAATGGCTTCCCAGCACTTAAAGAATTATTAAAGCTTCTTTTTAAATTTTTCTTTTTTTCTGTACATTTATATCTGTTAATTTTGTATGACAAATGTGTGCTATCTGCATTATTTTTAAAAGTAGAATTTTAAAATCCTACAGCTTTTATTTTAAAAAAATCATATTCTCCTGAAAAAAAAAAAGAACTCTTCGATGTTGATCATTTAACTACCTAAGGAATTGTAGTGGAAGTTTTTTAATATTGTTGCTTATTTGCATTTAATTATCCCCAAAAAGTTGTTTTGATTCTCCATGGAAGTTTGTGTGTGTAGATTCAGTTTTTTAAACTTAGGTTCTTAAATTCTTCCTTTTCTTTTTCTTTTTCTTTATTTATTTTTGGCTGCATTGCGTCTTTGTTGCAGCACACTGGCTTTCTCTAGTTGCAGCAAGCAGGGGCTACTCTTTGTTGAGGTGCGTGGGCTTCTCATTGAGGTGGATTCTCTTGTTGCGGAGCACGGGCTTCAGTAGCTGTGGCACATGGGCTCAGTAGTTGTGGCACATAAGGCTTAGTTGCTCTGCGACATGTGGGATCTTCTCGACCAGGACTCGAACCCATGTCCCCTGCACTGACAGGTGGATTCTTAACCACTGTGCCACCAGGGAAGTCCCAGATTCTTAAATTCTTAAATAAACCATTTCCTAAATTAATCTCTTCTTCAGTTTTTCTGTTTGTAATTCAAAATAATCCTTGAACAATATGTTTAAAGCTATAGCCCCAGGTCTAGTTATTTCAGCGTGAGTCACTTAACGACAGAAACTGAATTTTGATGGAGTTGAATAAGGATGGTTTAAGGTATTTTGTTTAATATCCACTTACAGATGATTTCTGAGATTGTTTTAATTAATCTGGAGATCCTACTTGAGAGCCTCCTATCCCTTGTGAGATCTTCCTGGATTTCCAGCATGCCCAAGGCTGTTCCTGCTGCCCCATCCAGACAATCTCTACTCTCCCATCTTTCCCAAATCCTCTTCTCTCCTTTCAAGACTTTCCTTGTTTGGGTCTTATCCTACAAAGTTCTAACTTTCTTGAAGAAATAGTAAAACCATTCATACTGTAAGGTATGAATTATCCCAATGGAAGATAAATAATAAATGCATTTTGTATATGGATGCTATGTTTTATTGATTTTTTACTCATATAATACATTGTATATGTATATATGGTACACAGCAGGCATACGTGAGGTAGAATGAAGAATTCTAGAGAAAAATGCGTAAGATATCTTCCCCAAAATTTGGCTTAAAACGTAGAAATTTTTCTTCATTCCAAAGCTATTTCCTAGCTTCAGATGACCTTGAAGCAACCTTTATCTCTGAACATACTACAGCTTCCCTCAGTGAACAATCAACCCCCAAACAACACAGAGCAGAGCCTGGCTTTACTGCAAATAAACAAACTATTAATCATTTCAAACTACTAGCTCCCTTTAGTACAGTAGTCTACACACAGTACACACTCAATAAATGTTATTGGAGATTATGATTAATAGTGTGAACATTAAAGGCACACAGTAGTCAATAAATACTTGTTGAATAACTTGATTTAACAGCAAATTGAGAGTGTTTAGCTAAGAAAAAATGAGTTGTTTTTTTTAATCTGGAGTTGTTTTATCAGTGTGTGGTATTTGCCATTTCTAAATCACCATCTAAAATGTGTTTTCACTTCAAACCCTACATTTTAAAAACTGTGTACTTTTATCCAATGTCATAGGATATGTCATATACTTTCATCAGTTAGAGATTATAATTAAAATAACAGATTATTATAGACTTATGGCAAAATCATTTGTTGTGAAATGCATTAAAGCAGTAACTTGAAATTCATCAAGAAGACTTAATAAATTATAAACTAAAATTAGCAAACGCAGACTACTCAAAACATTTTAGTATAAAATACTCCTTTTGTTTAACAATCTTTTCTAAAGGCTAGATCATTTAATCCTATTTATCACAAAACAGCAATGGCAGAATATCTGCAAGGATCTACATTTAAGAAGTTTTCACAAATTTAAAAACATATCTCTTTTACTGGCTTTGAAGAATAGCCCTGACTATAAAATGTGTCTTTTTCTAAATGAAAAATTATTCTTCATCATAATATCTATGTGTTTTTATCAGTTTTACTGATTTTGCTCTCCTTCTCCCTTTGACAGAGGTAAAATAATTGAAATATCAATTCTGCAAATTAAATACAATATGAAAATTACTAGTATGCATACATATTTAATAACTGATCTCTATAGCATATACATTAATGAACACAAAAATTACATATGTACCAATTTATCATACATGATCTTATCTAAGTACTCCATAGGACTCAAATCAAATAAACTATACCATCAGATTGGAGACCACATTTTAAACCAATTCGTTTCCATAAAATTTATGTAGCCATTAAGTAGTAAAACTGAACTGCTTTAATAATCACTTAGTATTTTTTTAATATACCTGTTTGAATTTCAAATTCATTGATTTTGATGAGCAATTTTTTAATGAAAATGAAATAATATTTCATAAGAGAATACTCATTGAAATTTGAGAATAACCCATAAAACTTCGAATCACTTGTGTTCCATTTTCTGGTTTATTTCCTCTTGTACCCCATCTTAGAAATCTGTCTCGCTCAGTGGCATCAACTAATATCCATGATAAGAAATTAGCATTGAATTTTTACAGAAAGTCTTGAAAACAAAGATGTAAGGACCCAAGGAAGAACTTCTTACTGTATCTTAGTCATCACTGTAGCTCCTGTAGCTCCTAACAACGTGATGCTCTCAATGGAATTTCACTCCCTCACTCTTTCCATCACAGGTATTCTGAATGCCAGCAAATATGTGCCCAGTTCTGCACCAACCACTGGGGTAAACAACGAATAAGACCTGGTTCCTTCTCCTAAGGAGGTGAGAGTCTACCAAGGGATATGGGTCATAAAGGGAATTAAAATAAATTTACCATAAATGTTTGGCAAGGGACTGCAATTCACTTGAGAGGAAATGAGTCAGGTAGGGCAACAAATATCTGACAGTGCTGTCACCTGTTTCACCTGCTTGTAAGGCCAACTCTAATTCCATTTTTCTATGTCTTGGAACACAATATAAAATAACAGCTTACTCAGAAATGAGCCAAATGTAAAACTAAACATTTGTTTTGGATTATTGAGGAACTAGTTCTCCTGTTGTTAAAACTTTTATATTAACTACAAGCATTTCTGCTGATGGCCCCATCATTAATCCACAAATCCAGGGAGTGATGGTTCCCTAAAGGACTCATGAAAAACTTAATTAAGATAACTGCCAAAAAAAATCCTTTTTTTTTTTGTTTTTTTTTTTTTGCGGTACGTGGGCCTCTCACTGTTGTGGCCTCTCCCGTTGCGGAGCACAGGCTCCAGATGCGCAGGCTCAACAGCCATGGCTCACGGGCCCAGCCGCTCTGCAGCATGTGGGATCTTCCCAGACCGGGGCACGAAGCCATGTCCCCTGCACTGGCAGGCGGACTCTCAACCACTGCGCCACCAGGGAAGCCCAAAATCCAATTTTCAAGTATACAAAGTCTACTTTTGGATGAAGTAAACTAGCGTGTACACATGCGCATGCATGTGTGTGCATCTGTTTAATTTAAATATGCAATAGGAGTTCCCATCTTCTGGGTCATTTCACCAAGTTCTATTGCCCTTTTTTGCTTCTTGGTACACTGACTAATAATAGTATTGAGCAACTGATTCATATTGTTCTGGATTAGGCAGTACTGTGACTCTAATTACATTTGTTTTCTTATGTTTAATTCTCTTGAAAATATTTTAAATTGCTCAAGTTTAAAGAAAAATGTGTAACAAGATAAGCCTTTCTGACTTTTTTATCTTGGCCTATTCTAACCATCATTATATTTTGAACAGTTCTGGGGATATCAGGTTTTATTTTAATTTTTAGCTTTTTCTATGATTGTAAGTTTATAAGCAAAACAGCACTAAGCAAAAAAAAAAAAAGTTGCTATTTAATTTTATCTAAAAATATTAGTGCTCCTAAGTAGTAACTGAATAAAGGTTTGCACTTGTTTCAGATTTTGAGAAACAGATTCTTCTAATTACTTCAATATTTACCTAATAGTATATAGATATCTATTTATTCTTAACCATGATCAAATTGGACACCTTTGCATAAATAGCCAGATAACCGAGAGAACTAGATTCTGATTCTCTCTCTCTGTGACTCAATAAATACACTTAAAACTGTCTTCTTTCATATGTAAAAAGTGGAGTGGGGAAATATTTTTAAACCTCTAAGTCACCTTTCATCTTTTCTGCATTTTTAGTCATTTTTTTAAAATTCTTTGTACCCTAGGCACTGGGCTGTAAATTAAGAATACAGAGGTGAATAAATAATACATGGTCTCCACCCTAAAGAGTTCAGAGTCTATTAGGGGAGAGAGAATTATGAACATAATTGTAGTCCTATTTGAAAAAGACAATAATAGTTAATATTTAATGAATCTTAAGTATGTGCCAGGTTCTGTGCTAAGTATTCGGCATGTATTATATAATTTTTTTCTTCACAATAAAATAGTCATTAAGGAAACACCATCATTACTTGCATTAAACAGATGAAGACACAGAAGCCTAGAGAGTTTGTGTGACTCGACCAAAGTCACACAGCTCAACATGAGTAGAGGACGAGCTGAGATGTGAATTCTGGTGGCCTGACTTCAGGGCCCGTGGCCTTAACCATTGGGTATACTGCATCCAAGAGGAGGAATAATACTATAGAATGTTATGAAGATGCAGGTAAAACCAACAAGGGAGCAGAGATAGCCATACATTCCTGTTTGGTTGGGAGTTTATTTTACTCATGTTTTCCTAGGATCATTTTTAATAGTGCCCCTCAGAAAGTCTCATGAGGATTATAACCTGATAGAGGAGGTTGCATTTGAGCTTACATTTAAAAAAGCAGGGACTTCCCTGGTGGTCCAGTGATTAAGAATCCGCGCTTGCAAGGCAAGGGGCACAGGTTTGATCCCTGGTCGGGGAACTAAGATGCTACATGCCGTGCGGCATGGCCTAAAAAATAAAAATAAATAAAAATAATAAAAATTAAAAAGCAAATGGGAATTTACCAGCTGGAGAATGGGTGGTTCAGGGAAGAAGGAGACTGCTCCAGGCAAATGGAATGCAAAACACCAAGGCAAGGAAGTGGAGTACAGCTCAGGAAGGAAGGGCCTCAGTGCTGGAGTAGAAGGCCTGGGGACAGATCTCAGCCCACCACTAACTAGCTGCAAATATTCCCTACA
>NW_006792529.1:732333-733223 GCF_000442215.2 Lipotes vexillifer
AGCTAGAGGGAGCTTTCAAAAATAAATGATACTGTGCCAGTCCTCTGACAAAATCTTGTCAGTGGCCTCCCATTGCTCTTAGAATAAAGCCTGAATTCCTCACCATGACCTACAAGGCCCCACGGGATCAGCTTTGCCCCTGTCTCCAACCCCGTGCTCACTGTGCTCCAGCCTCACTCTCTCCTCTATGGCCAACTTCAAGCTTTCACATGATTTCCCAACTCCTCAGAGAGGAACTTTCCTGCCTAAAGTAGTCCTCCCTACACCCAGCTCCACTGAATTATCTATCCCAGCACCCTGCTTAGGTCCCTTATAGCTTCATCTCATCAGTTAACTATTTTGAGTATATATGTTGTGTATTTATTGGTCATCTGGCTCTGACATTAGAATGTCAACCGTCAAAGGTAAGAGCCTTAACTGTCATGTTCTCAGGAATTGATATATTGCTCTTACCAGCAAAGTGACCTGCAACATACAGATGTTTTATGAATTATAACTGAATGAATGAAGTGTTAGGTGTGAAAGAAAAATTAAAACAGAGTCGGCATTGCTAAGAGGGCTCTGGAAGATGGAGCGGGGAGGACACTGAGGAAGTGTGGCTTATGCACATCTCACCCTGGATGGAATCTGGCCTTTGATCACTTACTGTCTTAACAAAGGCATCCAGAACATCTGCCAGAAACTCAAGATACTTATCAGACCCTAAAATAATTCATGATAGTCTATCCACTTATCATACCCTACCCTGAAACAACTCGTGATTCCTTAAGGACAAATATGTTCTTACTCGCATCAGAGTCAACCACAGTTCTCACCAGGCAACTTTTAACAACCTTGTGGCTTTTTGTGTTTATGAACCCCTGATTCTTTTTCTTCCCCTGAACACTCTT
>NW_006792529.1:733233-750073 GCF_000442215.2 Lipotes vexillifer
TCTGTGCCTCTCAAACTGCAATTCTTAAGACCCCAAATAAACTCTTTTCTTATTTGCAGCCTCCTACCTTATGTTTTGGTTGACAAGGTACTATACTGAGTGTACCACCCCAAGAGTCCTTGCATTTTTAAAGAAGATAAAAACAGAAGGCAATGTCTAACATATGGGAATAACACTCTAATGTTAAATTTGAAGGCGTAGGTGGGAAAGAGACTCTTCTAAATACTTCAATCTTTACCTGATGATATATTCAATTCTGCCAACCACTTAACTGCCATAGCCATTATTAAGGACATTCACAACAGCTACTACAATCACTGTCACCATCTGTTGATTTATATTATATGCCAAGTACCTTACATACATTATTAGCTAATTTTT
This sequence comes from Lipotes vexillifer, assembly GCF_000442215.2. Classification (NCBI taxonomy): domain Eukaryota; kingdom Metazoa; phylum Chordata; class Mammalia; order Artiodactyla; family Lipotidae; genus Lipotes; species Lipotes vexillifer. The sequence continues at coordinate 733,615 of NW_006792529.1, forward strand.
TATTTGCTTTAGGGTAGTGATACCTTTCTTGTCCCTTCACTCCATTATACTAATCAAAGGCCTAAATACTGAAAATAATGACTACCTATCTGTTTCCTAGTGTACCTAAGAGAATAGAATAGAAAATCAGAATGGCTTATTTCTCTTTTGCAAAGTAAATATTACACATTTTTAAACATTACATATATTAATTTCATTGGCACTCTTGGTAAACTAATAAGGACATAATTATCTTTAGTGTACTTTTTTTTTTTTTTTTTTTTTTTGTGTCTGTGGGCCCCTCATCTTATAAAACCACAGTTATAAACAATCAGATCAATCTAACATAATAGGAAATCCAGAATTTAATCCATGTGTGTATGTATACATACATGTGTGGTCTCTCCCGTTGCGGAGCACAGGCTCCGGACGCGCAGGCTCAGCAGCCATGGCTCACGGGCCCAGCCGCTCCGCGGCATGTGGGATCTTCCCGGAACCGGGGCACGAACCCGTGTCTCCTGTGTCAGCAGGTGAACTCTCAACCACTGCGCCACCAGGGAAGCCCATCTTTAGTGTACTTTAAGGTAGGATTTTTTTTAACACTCACTAAAGTAAATTTCAAAAGAGACTCGCAGGCATATAAACAAAAAGGTGAGAAGTTTTTAACTGGGAGTGTTAAAAACTGGGAGTGTTATCAAAATGAGAATAGCCTGTTAAGATAATGAAAATTGGAAGGTATTAGGAAACAGGAATTATATTAGGAAGAGAAACACATTAAGGAAAGCATAAGAGACTTTTTGTAATGACTTTTTTAAAATTCTCTTCCCAGCCTTTGTTGTTATTTGCTAATGTACTTTGTGAAGGTTGAAAACTAAAGTTTATTTTCTTGTTAGCTTCATTCTTTTCCACAGGCAGATATCAACTCTTTTCCTGGACCCTCGCTTCAGAAATAAATAGCTCTAAAATGAATATGGTATATATTTCCCCTTTTAGTACTTACATATTCATTAGTATCACAATGAAATCAAAATAGCTTAGGGTAAAATGTATATTACCTACAGAAGCAATTGTAAAGAGAAAAGCATTCTGGGATAGTTATGTTCTAAGAATTTTCTTCATTATTATCATATAGATCTTTCTATTAAAAAAATTCAGGTGGAACAAAATAATTTAAATAGCCAAGCTTTGATTGTTTTTTCATTCTGGAGCACCAACATAAACAGCAATGAATAATGACTAAATATCTTTGACACCATCATATGGCACTATCTTTAGGCTCTGAGGATACAAAGAATTTTAGGCAAGGGCCTTGCTATATGATGAGGAAAATATCCAGGCAGGTACACAGAACATACATGTGCCTGCAATCAACAACAAATCAACCACAGAATTTAGATGATAAAGGAATTGAGGCATAAAAGGAAAGAATGAGGGCAAGAAGACATTGGTTTTGCTAGTGGGATGAGCTTGGATAGGTTACTTACCCCCTATTAATAAAATGTTAGTAAGTAATAATAAACAAGGATTAAATAAGAATTAAACCAATTAATCTATATAAAATATTTAGCATATAATAAAAATCAACAAATGTTGGCAGTGGCTCTTGTAGGGGTAGTGGATGTCATTGCTAATGGTTATGGCAGTTAGGTGGTAGGTTACAGAAGGTGTAGATAGTTTGTAACATTGCTTAGAAAATCTGGAGACCTCACACCTGTCACATCTGACATAATGACAGCATCCCACACCTGTCACACTAGGTCCCCAGGGTGTATGTGAGGTGTCCCCAGGCTGTGCTGAAATGTGTCAGTATCACACACATGTCACACAAGGTTCCCCAGGTCTGCACATGTGTGTCTCCCCTTGCTGGAGTGTCATCATCAGGCACCCCGAAATATGTTTTTAGGCTGTATGGCTGTGTGCTATGAAAACTCAGTCACTCTGTGAGTTTCCAGGTGAGTCAAATACAAATATTTTAAAAAGAGGCTTCATTCTCCCTGTTGAAAATGAGGAAACAGCTCTCTCCCTGTTTTATCAGAATATATGCCTTAGAAGACCTCTAAATGCTTTCTCATCTCTTTAAAATGTATCCCACTAGAGAGGAACCTTCAAGATGGCGGAGGAGTAAGACGTGGAGATCACCCTCCTCCCCACAAATACATCAAAAATATATCTACAGGGCCTCCCTGGTGGTGCAGTGGTTAAGAATCTGCCTGCCAATGCAGAGGACACGGGTTCGAGCCCTGGTCCAGGAAGATACCACATGCCACAGAGCATCTAAGCCTGTGCACCACAACGACTGAGCCTGCACTCTAGAGCCCTCAAGACACAATTACTGAGCCCACATGCCTAGAGCCCATGCTCCGCAACAGGAGAAGCCACCACAATGAGAAGCCCGCTCACCGCAATGAAGAGTAGCCCCCACTCACCACAACTAGAAAAAGCCACGCACAGCAACAAAGACCCAACTCAGCCAAAAATAAATAAATAAATAAATAAATTTATTTTAAAAAATATATACATGAGGAATAACTCCTACAGAACACCTACTGAATGCTGGCAGAGGACCTCAGACTTCCCAAAAGGCATGAAAACCCCCACATACCTGGGTAGGGCAAAAGAAAAAACACAGACAAAAGAATATGGATGGGATCTGCACCTCGGGGAGGCAGCTGTGAAGGCGGAAAAGTTTCCACACACTAGGAAGGCCCTTCACTGGGGGAGACGGGGGTGGCGAGGGGGCAAGCTTCGGAGCCACGGAGGAGAGCGCAACAACAGGGGAGCAGAGGGCAAAGCGGAGAGATTCCCACACAGAGGATCAGTGCTGACCAGCACTCACCATCCTGAGAGGCTTGTCTGCTCACCCACCGGGGTGGGTGGGGTCTGGGAGCTGAGGCTTGGGCTTCAGAGGTCAGACCCCAGGGAAAGGACTGGGGTTGGCTGCGTGAAGACAGCCTGAAGGGGGCTAGTGCCCAACAACTTGCCAGGAGGGAGTCAGGAAAAAAGTCTGGACCTGCTGAAGAGGCAAGAGACCATGGTTTCAGGGTGCGTGAGGAGAGGGTATTCAGAGCACCACCTAAACAAGCTGCAGAGATGGGCGCAAGGTGCAGCTATCAGCTCAGACCCCAGAGATGGGCATGAAATGCTAACACTGCTGCTGCTGTCACCAAGAATCCTGTGTGCAAGCACAGGTCACTATCCACACACCCCACCGAGAGCCTGTGCAGCATGACACTTCCAGGGTCCCGAGATCCAGGGACAACTTCCCTGGGAGAACACATGGTGCAACTCAGCCTGTTGCAATGTCAAGCAAGTCTCTGCCACCACAGGCTTGCCCTGCATTCCAATTATGACTACCATACCCCTCCCTCTCGCCGGCCTGAGAGAGCAAGAGAGCCCTAATCAGCCGCTGCTTTAACCTCCTCCTGTCTGGGCAGGGAACAGACACCTGAGGGCGACCTACATGCAGAGGTGGGGCCTAAACCAAAGCTAAAACCCAGAAGCTGTGGGAACAAGGAAGAGAAAGGGAAATTTCTCCGTGCAGCCTCAGGGGCACTGGATTAAATCCCCACAATCAACTTGAGCACTGCATCTGTGGAATACCTGAAGAGACAACAAATCATCCCAAAATTGAGGTACTGGATTTGGGGAGCAACTGTAGACTTGGGGTTTGCTGTCTGTGACTGATTTCTATCTGATTTTTATGTTTATCTTAGTTTAGTTATCTTTGGTGTATTTGTTTATTGGTTTGGTTGCTCTCTATTTTTTAAATTTTATCATTTTTTATTACATTTTTATTTTTTTTTCTATATTTTAACATTTCTTTTCTTCCTTTTTTTACTTCCTTTTCTTCTGAGCCATGTGGCAGACAGAGTCTTGGTGCTCTGGCAGGGTATCAGGTCTGAGTCTCCGAGTCCAGGACATTGGTCCACCAGAAACCTCCTGCCCCCACATAATATCAATCAGCAAGAGTTCTCCCAGAGATCTCCGTCTCAACACTGAGACCCAGCTCCACCAATGGCCAGCAAGATCCAGTGCTGGACGCCCCATGCCAAACAACTAGCAAGACAGGAACACAACCCCACCCATAAGCAGAGAGGCTGCCTAAAATCATAATAAGTTCACAGACACCCAAAACACACCACCAGACATGGTCCTTCCCACCAGAAAGACAAGATCCAGGCTCATCCACCAGAACACAGGCACTAGTCCCCTCCACCAGGAAGCCTACACAACCCACTGAAACAACGTCACCCACTAAGGGAAGACACCAAAAACAATGGGAACTACGAACCTGCAGCCTGCAAAAAGGAGACCCCAAACACAGTAAGTCAAGCAAAATGAGAAGACAGAAAAACACACAGCAGATGAAAGAATAAGGTAAAAACCCACCAGACCAAACAAATGAAGAGGAAATAACCAGTCTACCCAAAAAAGAATTCAGAATAACAATAGTAAAGATGATCCAAAACCTTGGAAATAGAATGGAGAAAATACAAGAAATGTTTAACAAGGACCTAGAAGAACTAAAGAGCAAACAAACAGTGATGAACAACACAATAAATGAAATTAAAAATTCTCTAGAAAGAATCAAGCAGAATAACTGAGGCAGAAGAATGGATAAGTGACCTGGAAGATAAAGTAGTGGAAATAACTGCAACAGAGCAGAATAAAGAAAAAAAGAATGAAAAGAATTGAGGACAGTCTCAGAGACATCTGGGAAAACATGAAATGCACCAACATTTGAATTATAGGGGTCAAAATATAAGAAGAGAAAAAGGAAGGGTCTGAGAAAATATTTGAAGAGATTTATAGTTGAAAACTTCCCTAACATGGGAAAGGAAATAGACAATCAAGTCCAGGAAGCGCAGAGAGTCCCATACAGGATAAATCCAAGGAGAAACATGCCAAGACACATGTTAATCAAACTATCAAAAATTAAAGACAAAGAAAAAATATTAAAAGCAGCAAGGGAAAAGCAACAAATAGCATACAAGGGAATCCCCATAAGGATAAGAGCTGATTTTTCAGCAGAAACTCTACAAGCCAGGAATAAGTGGCAGGACATATTTAAAGTGATGAAAGGGAAAAACTTACCAGCAAGATTACTGTATCCAGCAAGGATCTCACTCAGATTCAACAGAAAAGTTTAAATCTTTACAGACAAGCAAAACAAGAGAATTCAGCACCATCAAACCAGCTTTACAACATATGCTAAAGGAACTTCTCTAGGCAGGAAACACAAGAGAAGGAAAAGACCTACAAAAACAATTCCAAAACAATTAAGAAGGGCTTCCCTGGTGGCGCAGTGGTTGAGGGTCCACCTGCTAATGCAGGGGACACGGGTTCGAGCCCTGTTCTGGGAAGACCCCACATGCCGCGGAGCAACTAGGCCCGTGAGCCACAACTGCTGAGCCTGCGCATCTGGAGCCTGTGCTCCGCGACAGGAGAGGCCGCGATAGTGAGAGGCCCGTGCACCGTGATGAAAAGTGGCACCCACTTGCCACAACTAGAGAAAGCCCTTGCACAGAAATGAAGAACGGACACAGCAAAAATAAATTAATTAATTAATAAAAACTCCTACCCCCAACATTTAAAAAAAAAAATGTGCTCTACTTAAAAAAAAAAACAGAAAACAATTAAGCAAATGGTAATAGGAACATACATATCAATAATTACCTTAAACTTAAATGGATTAAATGCTCCAACCAAAAGACATACACTAGCTGAATGGATACAAAAACAAGACCCATATATATGCTATCTGCAAGAGACCCACTTCAGACCTAGGGACACATACAGACTGAAAGTGAAGGGATGGAAGAAGATATTCTGTGCAAATGGAAATCAAAAGAAAGCTGGAGTAGCAATTCTCATAACAGACAAAATAGACTTTAAAATAAAGACTATACGGGGCTTCCCTGGTGGCGCAGTGCTTGAGAGTCCGCCTGCCGATGCAGGAGACGCGGGTTCGTGCCCCGTTTCGGGAAGATCCCACATGCCGCGGAGCGGCTGGGCCCGTGAGCCATGGCCGCTGAGCCTGCGCGTCCGGAGCCTGTGCTCCGCAAATGGGAGAGGCCACAACAGTGAGAGGCCCGCATAACGCAAGAAAAAAATAAAAAAAAATAAAAAAAAAAAATAAAGACTATACAAGAGACAAAGAAGGACACTACATAATGATCAAGGGATCAATCCAAGAAGAAGAAATAACAATTGTAAAAATTTATGCACCCAACATTGGAGCACCACAATATATAAGGCAAATGTTAACAGCCATAACAGGGGAAATCAACAGTGACACAATCATAGTAGGGGACATTAACATGCCACTTTCACCAATAGACAGATCATCAAAAATAAAAATAAATACAGAAACACAAGCTTTAAATGGCACATTAAACAGGATGGACTTAATTGATATTTATAGAACATTCCATCCAAAAACAACACAATAAACTTTCTTCTTACGTGCTCATGGAACATTCTCCAGGATAGATCATATCTTGGGTCACAAATCAAGCCTTGGTAAATTTAAGAAAATTGAAATCATATCAAGTATCCTTCTGACCACAATGCTATGAGACTAGATATCAATTACAGGAAAAAAAAAAACTGTAAAAAGTACAAACACATGGAGGTTAAACAATACACTACTAAATAACCAAGAGATCACTGAAGAAATCAAAGAGGAAATCAAAAAATACCTAGAAACAAATGACAATAGAGACACGACAGCCCAAAACATATGGGATGCAGCAAAAGCTGTTCTAAGAAGCAAGTTTATAGCAATACAAACCTACCTCAAGAAACAAGGAAAATCTCAAATAAACAACCTAACCTTACACCTAAAGCAATTAGAGAAAGAAGAACAAAAACAAAAACCCAAAGTTAGCAGAAGGAAAGAAATCATAAAGATCAGATCAAAAATAAATGAAAAGGAACTGAAGGAGACAATAGCAAAGATCAGTAGAACTAAAAGCTGGTTCTTTGAGAAGATAACAAAATTGATAAACCACTAGCCAGACTCATCAAGAATAAAAGGAAGGCTCAAACCAACAGAATTAGAAATGAAAAAGGAGAAGTAACAACTGACACTGCAGAAATACAAAGGATCATGAGAGATTAAAACAAGTAACTATATGCCAATAAAATGGACAACCTGGAAGAAATGGAAAAATTCTTAGAAAAGCACAACTTTCCAAGACTGAACCTGGAAGAAATAGAAAATATGAATAGACCAATCACAGGCACTGAAATTGAAACTGTGATTAAAAATCTTCCAACAAACAAAAGTCCAGGACCAGATGGCTTCACAGGTGAATTCTATCAAACATTTAGAGAAGAGCTAACACCTATCCTTCTCAAACTCTTCCAAAATATAGCAGAGGGAGGAACACTCCCAAACTCATTCTACAAGGCCACTATCACCCTGATACTAAAACCAGACAAAGATGTCACAAAAAAAGAAAACTACAGGTCAATATCACTAATGAACATAGATGCAAATATCCTCAACAAAATATTAGCAAACAGAATCCAACAGCACATTAAAAGGATCATACACCATGATCAAGTGGGGTTTATCCCAGGAAAACAAGAATTCTTCAATATATGCAAATCAATCAATGTGATACACCATATTAACAAACTAAAGGATAAAAACCATATGATAATCTCAATAGATGCAGAAAAAGCTTTAAACAAAACCCATTTCAGGGCTTCCCTGGTGGCGCAGTGGATGAGAGTCCGCCTGCCTATGCAGGGGACACAGGTTTGTGCCCCGGTCCGGGAAGATCCCACATGCCACGGAGCGGCTAGGGCCGGAAGCCATAGCTGCTAAGCCTGTGCGTCTGGAGCCTGTGCTGCGCAACGGGAGAGGCCACAACAGTGAGAGGCCCGTGTACAGCAAAAAAAAAAAAAAAGAAAGAAAAACCCATTTCAACACCCGTTTATGATGAAAACTCTTCAGGAAGTAGGCATAGAGGGAACCTATCTCACCATAATAAAGGTCATATATTACCAGCCAAGATCGTTGTCAATGGTAAAAAACTGAAACCATTTCCTCTAAGATCAGGAACAAAACAAGGTTGCCCACTCTCACCAATATTATTCAACATAGTTTTGGAAGTTTTAGCCATGGTAAGCAGAGAAGAAAAAGAAATAAAAGGAATCCAAATCAGAAAAGAAGAAGTAAACTGTCACTGTTTGCAGATGACATGATACTATACATAGAGAATCCTAAAGATGCTACCAGAAAACTACTAGAGTTAATCAACGAGTTTGGTAAAGTTGCAGGATACAAAATTAATGCACAGAAATCTCTGGCATTCCTATACACTAATGACGAAAAATCTGAAAGAGAAATTAAGGAAACATTCCCATTTACCCTTGCAACAAAAAGAATAAAATACCTAGGCATAAACTTACCTAAGGAGACAAAAGATCTGTATGCAGAAAACTATAAGACACTGAGGAAAGAAATTAAAGATGATACAGACAGATGGAGAGATATACCATGTTCTTGGACTGGAAGAATGAACATTGTAAAAATGACTATACTACCCAAAGCAATCTATAGATTCAATGCAATCCCTATCAAACTACCAATGGCATTTTTCACAGAACTAGAACAAAAAATTTCACTATTTGTATGGAAACACAAAAGACCCTGAATAGCCAAAGCAATCTGGAGAGATAAAAACGGAGCTGGAGGAATCAGGTTCCCTGACTTCAGACTATACTACAAAGCTACAGTAATCAAAACAGTATGGTGCTGGCACAAAAACAGAAATATAGATAAATGGAACAGGATAGAAAGCCCAGAGATAAACCCAAGCACATATGGTCACCTTATCTTTGCTAAAGGAGGCAAGAATATACAATGGAGAAAAGACAGCCTCTTCAATAAGTGGTGCTGGGAAATCTGCACAGCTACATGTAAAAGAATGAAATTAGATCACTTCCTAACACCATACACAAAAATAAACTCAAAATGGATTAAAGATCCAAATGGAAGGCCAGACACTGTAAAACTCTTAGAGGAAAACATAGGCAGAACACTCTATGACATAAATCACAGCAAGTTCCTTTTTCACCCACCTCCTGGAGAAATGGAAATAAAAACAAAAATAAAGAAATTGGACCTAATGAAATTTAAAAGCTTTTGAACAGCAAAGCAAACCATAAACAAGATGAAAATACAACCCTCAGAATGGGAGAAAATATTTGCAAATGAAGCAACTGACAAAGGATTAATCTCCAAAATATACAAGCAGCTCATGCAGGTCAATATCAAAAAAAAACAACAACAACCCAATCCAAAAATGGGTGCAAGACCTAAATAGACATTTCTCCAAAGAAGAATTACAGATTGCCAACAAACACATGAAAGAATGCTCAACGTCACTAATCATTAGAGAAATGGAAATCAAAACTACAATGAGGTATCACCTCACATCTGTCAGAATGGCCATCATCAAAATACCTACAAACAATAAATGCTGGAGAGGGTGTGGAGAAAAGGGAACCCTCTTGCACTGTTGGTGGGAATGTAAATTGATACAGCCACTTTGGAGAACAGTATGGAAGTTCCTTAAAAAACTAAAAATAGAACTACCACATGACCCAGCAATCCCACTACTCGGCATATACCCTGAGAAAACCATAATTCAAAAACAGACATTTACCACAATGTTCATTACAGTACTACTTACCACAGTCAGGACATGGAAGCAACCTAAGTATCCATGGACAGATGAATGGATAAAGAATATGTGACACATATATACAATAGAATATTACTCAGCCATAAAAAGAAACGACATTGAGTTATTTGTAGTGAGGTGAATGGACCTAGAGTCTGTCACACAGAGTGAACTCAAAAAGAGAAAAACAAATACCATATGCTAACACATACATATGGAATCTAAAAAAAAATAAAAGGTTCTAATGAACCTAGGAGGAGGACAAGAATAAAGACACAGACATAGAGAATGGACTTGAGGACACAGGGAGGGGGAAGGGTAAGTTGGGACGAAGTGAGAGAGTGGCATGTACATATATACACTACCAAATGTAAAACAGATAGCTAGTGGGAAGCATCTGCATAGCACAGAGAGATCAGCTCGGTGCTTTGTGTCCACCTAGAGAGGTTGGTTAGGGAGGGTGGGAGAGAGGCACAAGAGAGGGGATATGGGGATATATGTATACATATAGCTGATTCATTTTGATATACAGCAGAAACCAACACAACATTGTCAAGCAGTTATACTAGTTATGCTCCAATAAAAGTGTTAAAAAATAAAATATAAAAAAAAATAAAATGTATCTCACTAAAGACTAGCTAGGCCTTTTTTCAGCTGACCTTTTTGTTTTCTTCTTTTTTGTCTTTTTTTTTTCAGTTTTATGACCCAGGAATGTCTTTCTCAAGTACCTGGAAGCCATCTTTTTCAAATGTACACATCAAGGAAATAGCTCCTCCCTGTAACAGTTCCCACAGGCCGGTAGGAGTCTAACCTCAGTGGGCACCTTGTTCCAATTTGCAAAACTCACTCCTGTCATAAAGATATGAGAAGTTTGTTATTCCTCTGGATGGAGCCCATAAGCTAACAGATAGTCACCCTAATTACCAGGTGAAGTTAGGATGAACTATGTGTGACAGTTGGTACTATCAAGTCCTCTTGAGGGCTAGTCATTGTTTATCTTGATAACCTGTATGTAATGGGTTATATTTGCTTGGCTACATAGAAAGGAGAAATTTTTTTTTCCATAAGACATATGCAATGTCTTAGCATATTGCTTGTGATTCACATCACATTCTGGTTTAACACTTATTCAATAATACAAGTGTTTGTGTCTCTAGTTTAAAAAAGGAAAATCTGGAGGCTTATATTCACGAAAAAAATTGCAGATGTTATTTTATGTGAAGGGAATCATACAGGGAGAGTGAGAATGGTGTGGGGCTTCACCTGTTGTGGAGTATAAGTATTAAGTAGCCTGGTTTTCCTGGAATGCAGACCCATATAAGAAGTGGGTAAAAGTGTGGGAGACTTCCAAATGTAGTATACAAGATGTATTAAAAAGGTGAAGACTTGAGAGATCCACAAACAAATTAGGAGACTGTTGTAATATTCATATAAAGGAAGTGCATCTAAGACTACTTTCCCTTTATGAGGCTGAAGATGCCTTATAAAAATACCTATGGTGGGACTTCCCTGGTGGCCCAGTGGTTAAGAATTCACCTGCCAATGCAGGGGACATGGGTTCAAGCCCTGGTCTGGAAAGATGCCACATGTTGCAAAGTAACTAAGCCCATGTGCCACAACTACTGAAGCCTGAAGCCCACATGCCTAGAGCCCGTGCTCCACAATGAGAGAAGCCACCCACAATGAGAAACCCGTGCACCGCAATGAAGAGTAGCCCTCCCTCACCACAACTAGAGAAAGCCCACGCACAGCAACAAAGACCCAATGTGGCCAAAATTAAATTAATTAACTAATTAAAAAATTTTAAATTACCTATGGTGATATTCTGACAGCTTGTGGAATTCCACCAAACTTCACTTCCCACCCTCCACTTTAGAACCATTGCTTCAGGTCTTATGTCCCCTGTTTCCACTGCTTTATCTCTACTTTAGAGCCTCACACTCCTGGCATCTTTGTGAAGGAGTCCTCGTCAGGTTGGCTGCCTGCTCTCACTTTGGCTCTCATCACTGGAAGCTACCTACCTGCACAAGCCCATCTTATCCTTCTGTTTAAAAAACCTGCCTGAATCCAGAGAAGATGAATCCGAAAAGAGAAATTGTGACTAATTTGATTTGGAGAAATGGAGAGAGAAAAACTAAAGCTGACTTCAGTGATTCAGCATAACTGGCCATAAGAAATATGCCCAGCTGGCAGACTGAGGGGAAGAAATAAATCTCAGGGAAAAGTGTCACAGCCAGGGTAGAAGGTTGAGGAGCATCTCAGTGAGCCTCCTGAGGAAAGACTCTTGTGAGGAAATGGCAAAGTGTCAAGGACTAAGTCCACATTCAGGGTGAGGAGGAAGAAGCATAACCAGCAAGAAGACAGAGGATTGACAAAGACAAGAAGCATTTAGATAGTGAAAGCCAAGAAAAGAAAGAATCAACACTTAGAGGCACTGAAAACCACAAAGAGGCCAATAAGAAGGACTGATAGAATCCCTTTTTTTCCTAATAGAGTTTAATTTCCCAAAACATTGCTTGTTGTGTTAACAGTAGATAATACAAGTAGTAATCTTAAAATAAAATGACTATCAGTTCCAACATTACTTCTAATATTGAAATGTGTCGCTACTGGAAGCGATATGTGTTACTTTAGCTCATTTTTAAAACTATATATATATATATATATATACACAAAATGACTCCAAGTATTTTTCTATTTTCCAAATAAAAAGAAATTTACACTTTAGTATTTTCACTAAACTACTAAAAATATATCTCTTTTGTCTGTTGGAGATTTCAGTGTTTCTAAGACCTTTCTGCAAACGACCCAGTTTTATGACTTAAGCACCCTGCCTAACCTAAGGCTTCCCTTCTCTTCTTGAACTCATTTCTTCCACAGCAATGTCACAGAGAGCTATATGTTAAATATATGTCACAAATAAAGATTTTTTTCCTAGACTCAGTCTAAACTAAGCCATGCTAAAAATTTCTGCATTTCAAATATTTCTTTCAAAAAGTCTTTGTATATCTCTCCTTTTCAGTATTTTAGCCTCTTGTGGTTTAATCAAAAAGAATAAATCAATTTTAGTTATTCTTATTTATGGTATATTACTGTCAAGTTTGCCTTCTATACTATTTATCAAATATAATCCTAAAAGTTCCCTTTTCTCTAAATGCAATGTACTTACATTCCCTTCTTTTTTTTATTTTTTATTTATTTTGGCCACGCTGCATGTGGGATCTTAGTTCCCGAACCAGGGATCAAACCCACTCCTGCTGCAGTGGAAGCACAGAGTTTTAACCACTGGACGGCCAGCGTTGGACAGCCAGGGAATTCCCTTCCTTTTCTTTATTTTTTTTTTTTAAATTAATTTATTTTATTTTTTATTTTTGGCTGTGTTGGGTCTTTGTTGCTGCATGCGGGCTCTCTCTAGTTGCAGTGAGCGGGGGCTACTCTTTTTTTTTTTTTTTTTTTTTTTTTTTTTTGCAGTACGCAGGCCTCTCACTGTTGTGGCCTCTCCCGTTGCAGAGCAACAGGCTCCGGACATGAAGGCTCAGCGGCCATGGCTCACGGGCCCAGTCGCTCCGCGGCATGTGGGATCTTCCCAGACCGGGGGCACGAACCCGCATCCCCTGCATCGGCAGGCAGACTCTCAACCACTGCGCCACGAGGGAAGCCCTGGGGGCTACTCTTTATTGCGGTGTGTGGGCTTCTCATTGTGGTGGCTTCTCTTGTTGTGGAGCACGGGCTCTAGGCACACAGGCTTCAGCAGTTGTGGCATGGGCTCAGTAGTTGTGGCTCACGGGCTCTAGAGTGCAGGCTCAGTAGTTGTGGTGCTCGGGCTTAGTTGCTCCGTGGCATGTGGGATCTTCCCAGGCCAGGGCTCAAACCTGTGTCCCCTGCATTGGCAGGTAGATTCTTAACCACTGGGCCACCGAGGAAGTCCCCTCTCTTGTCTTTAAATGTTTATTTTTATTATGATTAAAGGACTTGTATTCAGAATAATTGGTCAGCCACTATAGACTGGATTTTTAAGTTTTTTTCAAAATAAAAGTGCAGGGACAGTATGAACTTTGCCCAACACCCGAATTCCGACTTTCTCTTTAAATGCTCTTAAAACCTTAGACAGACACAAAGCCAGAACACATCAAATTCGACACTCTCATGGTAAATAACAAGAATAATTACCATTTGTTGGAGGTCACTATGTGCCAGGCAATAGGCAAAGGCTTTACATACACTGTTTTATTTAATCCTCACTACTTCTTAATAGAGTGGGTAACATCATCCTTATGCAGAAAAGGTAGCTGAAGCTCAAAGATGTTAACGCGAGCCCAATTATATCACTATAGTTGGGAATCTATATTGGAATCTATATTCAACCTAGCTTTGCCTGACTTCAGAGTGCATGCTTTTAAATATACACATGCCCTCCCCTGAAAATCATCCTAAAATTTGTAAAACAGTTATAAATATCCAATGTAAATGTGTTTGAACTCTGTTGTAGTTTTAAGTACCAATATAATTATACTGGTGGATAATACTAAAATGGCAACGATTATTAACCTCAATTCACCTAAGTAAACATTTTTTTAAAGCTGCATTAAAAATTGTATAGTTCAGGGCTTCCCTGGTGGCGCAGTGGTTGGGAGTCTGCCTGCCGATGCAAGGGGGGCGGGTTCGTGCCCGGGTCCAGGAGGATCCCGCGTGCTGCGGAGCGGCTGGGCCCGTGAGTCATGGCCGCTGAGCCTGCGTGTGTGGAGCCTGTGCTCCGCAGCGGGAGGGGCACAGCAGTGGGAGGCTCGCGTACCGAAAAAAAAAAGAAAAATTGTATAGTTCATAAGACCCTCAAAGATGCAATTTAAATATCTGAACTAATTTTTCAAATTGTTTATTTAAAACAAAAAATTTGCTCTACCATCCAGTTAAGCAGATATTTTCATTATGTTTGCTGTAACTTATCCTCTCTATGAAATGAGATTACAAAGTCACTTAAAGACTATGTCCTACTGTAATCTGCATGATATTCTGCTCAATGTTGGCATTCTGTTAATATTTACTAATAAAGGGATTTAAACCACAGAAACAAGCAGAGAGAACTAACTAGTTCTCAAACTAGAACATTACCAAAAAGCATTCAGCAGAAAATTAGTGCGTGAGAATGGTCCAAGAAAAAAGATGGAGGATGGATGGACCAGGATGCAGTTTCAATGAAAATAATCAGGAATCAACTTTATGATTTCAAAATACTCTTACCCAATACCCACAAAGGAGATTTTTCTGCAGGTCATCAATTCTAGGACTTATTTCTTTAATCTTTCAACATTTCTGAAATTAGATATGTCTTACACTTGACTTCAATCATAATCCTCAACATTTTTTTTTCTTTCCTAGTGGTGCATAAAATAAATGGTACATTTACAATAGATAGTATGGTAGCCAGCATCCAAGATGGCTCCCAGTGACCCCTACCTCCTGGCATTCACAACCTCAGGTAGACACCTCCAACACCGTACCAGGGCGATCTATGTAACCAATAGAATACGGTAGAAGTGATAGTATGTCATTTCCAAGATTAAGTTATAAAAGACACTGCTGCTTTTGTCTTAGTATCTCCTCTCATCAGTCACTTTGCACTTTGAGGAAGTCCACTGCTATGCCATGAACACTGCCTTGGAGAGCTCACATGGCAAGGAACTGAGACCTTTTGTTAACAGCCAGCAAGGAGCTGAAGCCTCTTGCCAACAACCTAATAAGTAAGCCATCTTGGAAGCAGATCTTCCAGCCCTGGTGAAAGTATCAGGTAAAAAGAAAGTAACCACTGCATGGCTGACACCTTGACCACCACCTCATGAGAGACCCTGAACGAGAACCACCTTATGTTGCTCCAGGTTTCCTGACCCTTAGACACTGTGTGTATTAATAAATGTCTGCTAATTTGGGGAATAATTTGTTATGCAGCAATAGATAATTAATATAGTCTCTTAGATTCAATGAAATAGAATAAAGAAGATTTGTGGGAGGGATTTATTTAGAGAGACCTTAAGAGTACTGTGAGTCCAGCCCCCCTACCCCATCATCACCAAAGAGAACTGAGAAGGATGGAGAGATGCTTGTCCTTCATTTCACATCTATGAAAGGGGTTTTAATAGTACTAGTCAGAGGGTATGTAACTACTGCAGTTGGGCACACAAAGTGAAAGGGAGGGTGATTCCCACTTGAAGAGCCAATAAGCATGAAACCATGCTTGGCTGCTGTGGCAGGAAAGAGGTAAAAGTGGCTACCTTGGCTTGGCCTCAAGACCTTGAGCTTGTCAGGCCAAGAGATATGTTGATACACTCTAAGGTATAGATGAATCCCGGAAGTGGGCCACCTGAAAAAAAAAGTGGCCTGCAGCCAATTAAACTTGGCAGGAGGACCAGCTGGAAGAGTCATAGGGCTCAACAGAGTGAGTATATGTAAAGCAAATCAGCAGAAAACCAAGGCTGAGAGGGAAACTGCAGCAGGAAAAATAGAGCATCACTGCCTGTGTCAGAAAAGATGCAAGGAAACTTCCAAATCACTCAGGGGGGAAAGATCCAGCATCAGACATCTGCCAAACCTAGAAAGCATAAAGCCATGCTATGGCAAGGTAAATTAAGAATTTTCAGTCCCCCTTTCCTTCCCTCCTTCCCTCCTCCTACTCCGACTGAAGATCTTGTAAAAGCAGGTAGCGAGAGAGAGAGAGAGAGAGAGAGAGAGAGAGAGAGAGAGAGAGAGAGAGAGAGAGAGAGAGAGAGAGAGAGAGAGAGAGAGAG
>NW_006792529.1:750083-784620 GCF_000442215.2 Lipotes vexillifer
AAAGAGAGAGAGAGAGAGAGAAAGAGAGAGAGAGAGAGAGAGATACTTCCCCACAGCTAGCCCAAGCTAGGGGAGGGGAAAAGATTTTAATAACTGACCTAAGATGCTGTTTCCAACTTAAAGTAAATCAATTATTTTACTACTGAGTAACCAGAAAATCTAGCTCTGTCCAGTTTTCATCCAGGAGCTAGGGAACCACATTCCCCCCTGAAAAAATTGTAAAGAGATAGTGGGAGACAAAAATAAATTTGCATTTGTATTGCATCCCACAGATTGTGCTGGTCAAACATACCAGCTCCACAAGTTTGGGAAATGTTGCATACTACAGCTCCCCTTTAGGGACACATAAAGTATCTGAAAAACATATCAGGAAAGTTGCACGCTTAGCTTTCTTAAACCTGTATATCCCAAACTTGTTTGAGCATGGATCCCTTTCTGTTCACTTACAATCTAGGTTCTAGAATCAGTTCTTGTGCAAGTCACTTTGCTCAGTTCAGCCTGGATTTCCCCATCTTGGAAATAGAGATAGTAATAGTACCTATTTCATATATCATTTGAAAGCATGAAATAGTTCCCTGTATATAAAGTACTTAGCATAAAATAAGTATCCTAAAAATGCTAAGGAGGGGAAAAAATCTGCAGAAAGTTGGTACCTAGTTTTTTTCATTTTTTCAACTTGATCACTTTTGTCAAGGAAAATATTAAAGTTACATTAAATGATCAAATGTGGTTTCCAAGTCAATAAACACTGTCTATATCACCCTCGTAACTCTGCAACTCAGAGTTGTGTTGGTAGCTCAGGGTCTTGTACCCTCCTGATCTCTTGTTTCTCATAGTTGCCCTCCTTGTAGCTACACTCATATTCCCATGGATCAAAATGACTTCTTTGTTTCATCAGGATATTCCTTCCTTCAGAGAGTAGGTGGTCTTTGAACTGCTAAAAACAAAGGCTTTGTCTTATTTATCTCTGAATCCACAGCACCTACCTAAGTCCTGTTACATATAAGATATCCAAGGAATAATTAAGGAGAGAAAAAAGAAAAGGAGAGAGAAAAAGGAGAAAAGAAAGAGGGTTAAAATATTTTGCCTTAATATGTGAAAAACAGATTGCACAAAGTTCTCTAGCATATATTGACAGCTTAAACAAGTTGAACTAATTCACATAAATATAGCTCTCATTTTATATTTCTCCCTTGAATATGTTGAAAATTTTATACTCTAAGTCATTATTTTAGTGATTACCCTAAAATACAAAATGGATATTTATCTTAATATCAGATGATATAACACTCTTCCCTTCCTCTCAGTTATTATAAGGACTATGAACACTAAATCAAGCTATACCTTCTCATCTTGAAAGCTACTGTTTTCCAGTATTTTAACTTACCTTCTTCTTTTTTACGCCACAAATTAGGTATCGTTCTTGATGTCTAACATGCTCAATGGTTATTTAAATTTATGTACATGTTTACCGTTTCTTTGCTAACGTTTTCTTCTCAGCTCTTCCTTCCGAAAATATTTTGCTTCTTCTTGAAGTAAATCTTCTAGAATTTCCTCTAATGAGCATTTAGTATACAATTGTTCCTGAGAGAGTTTTACATGGCATAGAATTCTAGATTAATAAGAATTTTATCTCAGCTGCTTAAAAGTTGTATTACAGGGCTTCCCTGGTGGTGCAGTGGTTGAGAGTCCGCCTGCCGATGCAGGGGACACGAGTTCACGCCCAGGTCCGGGAGGATCCCACATGCCGCAGAGCGACTGGGCCCGTGAGCCATGGCCGCTGAGCCTGCACGTCCGGAGCCTGTGCTCTGCAACGGGAGAGGCCACAACAGTGAGAGGCCTGCGTACCACAAAAAAAAAAAAAAAAATTGTATTACAATGTCTTCTGGCTCCTATTGTTGCTGTGTAGAAATTAACTGTAAGTAATTATCATTCAGCTTTTAAGATCTTCACTTGTCTTTGAGGTTCTACATTTGCAGTAGGATAGATCTCAGTGTGGATTCGTCTTTAAAGATTCTTCTAGGGGTTCATTCTAGAATTTGAGTTTCAAACCCTTCATCATTTTGTATAATCCTATTATCTCTTTAAAATATTGTCTCTTCCCCATTTTCTCTAGTCTCTCTGGTACTCCAATTAGATATATATTATGCTATCTTACTCTATCTTACATATCATGTACCTCTTTTTCATAGTTTCCAACTTTACAGCTCTATTCTTCAAGACATGTTACTGTTCATTATTTCTTTCCTTATCACGTCAAATCTGCTGTGTAAACAGCCTTTTGGTTTTCTCACAAACTTTTATATATACTTCATTTCCAGAAGCCCTTCTTTTTTTTTTTTTTTTTAAATCTAATTGGTTAGTTTTGGTAGACTATTGTTTTCTATGGTATTTATGATAGTATCCTGCATCTTCTTTAAAAATATTAAATATTCATACTTGCATTTAGTATCTGATAACTTCCAATACCCAGTCTTTGCTGGTCTGATTCTGTAGTTTGATATTTTTACTGGTCTTTGCTCATGGTTCCACGTACATTTTATGATTTTTATTGCCTGCTTATGTGCATAGGAATTTTATCTGAAGGACAGCACTGAAGCTTGAGTTTACAATGAATTCCTCCAGAGAGATTTGCCTTTGATTTTGCTTAGAGCGTAGGAATACCCAAAGCCTGAGAGCACTTAAGTTTTCAGCCAAAGGTTCTTCAATCCTCAATAATATGGATTTGGGCACTCCCCACCCCAGAAAAAAAAAAAAAAAACTTATGTTAGGGCAGGCCTCATGGAGACTTCTCAGGAGACATCTTTTCTCCTGCTTTTCCAAGAGCCATTGCAGAGATAGGCAAGAATCCCTACATACCCGCCAGGAGACAGAAATTTTTCTGGTCTATCCACTGAGGATATGGCGGATCTAGCTTTATGGCCCAATCTTTCACTTTGCATAAGTCCCAAGATTGGTCTCCCATAGCCCTTTCATAGCTCATTAAAGTGTCTCTGACTCTCCCTTGCCTTCTGACTCATGCCTTCTTGTCATTTCTCCAATAATTTCCCTTATTTTCCTAATGGATCATCTAATCATTAATTTAAAAAAATTTTATACTGGACTTATAGATGTTCTTTACAAGAAGAGTTACTCCAGATATCTGGTACACCATATTATCAGAAAAAGAAGTTCCTGAATCTATAAATAGTGATATTTCTGGCACTTTTGCACAATATCAGACAGTGTAGAAGGAACTGTTCTCCCTGAACTAAAATACCATCAACCAGGCACCCTCTTTTTTTTATTTTTGAATGGGGATGGCTTTTCTTCTGAACACAGTGGAACACAGTATTGAGGAGATAATAGATAGATCAATAGATAAACTTTTCTCACTTTTTCAGTAATAATTATGACTTGTCTCTCTGCCATGAAAAAAGAGAAAAAAGTGCTGTGATTTTTCAGAAATAGAAATGGCATATTTATGAGTCCTTCCACAATGTAAGGCTAAGGAGTTACTTCCTAACAATAATTTATAATTTATTTTTTAACACAAATTCTCCTCACAAAAAATTTCTTCATGAAGAAGGTATATTAATAGTAGCCAGAATGCAGCCCAATACTACTATGTATGTACCAAATTATAAGGAAATGGCTGTGCATTATTGTTATCTCCAAAGAGACTGTGGCTTCTTTTTCATTTGTCAAGATGCAAATTCAACCAACTCATTGCATTGATTCTGTACATTGAACAGCATTTTGTGGTTTGGGGTTTTTGTTTTTGTTTTAGCTTTAGAGAACTTCTGAGGAGAAAAACACTATATGTGAATAATAATATTATCATTCAGCAACAAAGAAAAACTGCTTTCCTCTGTTTTGTATATTACCAGTATTCTTTTTTTTTTTTTTTTTTGGAAGATTATCTGGGCCTGCCACTTGCTTCCTCAGAACAAATGAACACATAATTACTATGTAAATTTGGATTTCCACATGCTTCCAGAGGAACATAGACCATTTGGTATTGGAGATTTTAAAACAGTAATCACTTTGGAATACGGTACATTTGACTTAATCTGTAAAATGAAGATAATTCTTATCTGCCTTGCATGGTCTAGTATTAGGATTAATTACTTAATTTTGGATAAGTAATTTGAACATGAAAAGCATTACATAAATGAAAGTAAGTACTAATATTAAAACAGAAATTACTGAGCCATTCTGTAAAGAAGCACAGACATATATTTTCTGCTTATTATTATTATCATGTGTATTATTAGATCATTATCTAATAATTTCTGGATTTAAAAATATAAGACAACAAATAGATCTTTTTTCTTTATGACCTGACACTCACATAGGTATTTTCCTTCTTTCACAAAAGTAGCATTGAACATGCTATTACCACGTAAATCAGTGATTCCCTAGTACAGTGATGTTGACCTGCTTCATAAAACATTGTTATATGGCTTGGACCACTGCAATTTTTTTTTTTTTTTTTTGGTTGGGAGAGCATTGAGAAGAAATAACAAGTCTATTTTAAAAATTACTTGCTTGGTGCAGTGGTTGGGAGTCCGCCTGCCGATGCGGGGGACGCGGATTCGTGCCCCGGTCTGGGAGGATCCCGCATGCCGCGGAGCGGCTGGGCCCGTGAGCCATGGCCGCTGAGCCTGCGCGTCCGGAGCCTGTGGTCCGCAACGGGAGAGGCCACGGAGGTGAGAGGCCCGCGTACCGTAAAAAAAAAAAAAAAAAAATTACTTGCTTAAAATAAAATAAAATTTAAAAGTCAAATATATATAGATATTGCAATAACTTTAAAATCCATTCCCTAAACCAATGGAGAAAAAATACATTCCATTTTAATTAAAGAATTACAGATGTCCTACTATCTTCCCATGCAGATTCCTGGTCATATTTAAAAAAAAAAAACCCAAGAAATAATTATTGATTGAAAATCTAACATTCTGTAAGAAGAGAGGGAAGAACAGAACAAACATAAAACTGATCTGTTATTAAATGTTTCAATGACTCTTCATTTTCCATAGCATAAACTATAACTTTATCAGCACAGTACTAAAATCTTCATCATTTTTCCTACTGCCTAATTCTCAAACCTCAATCATTCTTTCCTTCAACAGTTTTTAAATATTTATTTACTGAGGATGTACTCTGTGCCAGGCTCTTTGTTAAGTGTTGGGAATACAAAAAGAGGGCGAGGGGGAGAGAGAGAGAATTCCTGACAGCACAGAGATAAGACTCTAGCAGGAGATACAAAAAGCTAACTAAACAAATGGTTAATTGTATATACTGTGTAGTTGGGTCAGGGACTACAAAGGTTATTACAGGATGCCACAAGGGCTTATAAGAGACTTAATCTGAGGGGTAGAAAAATTGTTCCTACAGAAATGCCATTTAAGCTAAGGTCTGAAAAACAAGAAATTATCCAGGCAAAGTTGCAGGGACATGAAGAGGGGCAGCTGACGGTATGTGTGAAGGCTCTGAGGGGAACGAGATCTGACACACTAGAGGAAAAGAAAGGAAGTGGCTAGAGATGGGGCTACAGGAGTAGGTGAGGGCCCAGATTAGAGAATACTTGTAACCAACTTAGTACCCTATTTTAAGAGCAATGAGAAACCACTGACATATTTGAAGTAGTAGGTGTGAAATATTCACAAGTGTGCTTTTTAAAAAAATCATTCTGGCTGTTGTATGAAGAAAAAACTGACAGGGACAGGAACGAAAGCTAGGCTATTATTGTTAGAAGGTTATTGCAGTGGCTTAGGATAGAAAAGATGATAGGAAAGAAAGAAAGAAAGGAGGAATAAAAGGAGGGAGTGTGAGAGGAAAGGAGAAAGGAAAGAGAGAGGAAAGAAAAAAGTAAACTCTTAACTTCAAATGTCAAGTAACAATAAATAAAAAATATTTTCTATCATATTAAGCAAAAAACTAATTCCCACCACATATACAGAACTTCTACAAATCAATAAAAGACTAACAGCTCAATTTTTAAAATGAACAATGGACAGTTTATAAAAAAGAAAATACAAGTATTATAAAAATGATCTGGAAACATCCTCATAATTAGAGAATTAAAAGTTAAAATAATATTTTGAGATTTTTGTCATCTACAATATTAGTAACATTGAGTAACATCAGTAACATTGAATCTCAGTTTGGGAGTTTAAGAAGTGTCCCATGACAAAATCATTAAACAGGTTTTTTACTCAAAATGTTACATACTGTTCGTGGAAATTCACATTCCACTCTCACATAAAAGACATTTAAAAACCCTTCAGTAAAGAAATTACATTTAATTTGCCTTAACCCAGTGTTGCAGTCTGGCTAAGTCTTCAGAGAGCAAACTCTCTTAGGAAGCTTACTGGGGACTGGTCGTCTTCTGAGAGCTACAGCTGATAACAGGAGGTGCTGCTACAGAACTGCACTCACTCTTGCAGTGGGATAATAGGATCCCAGAAGAGCAAATGTCTGAGGGTGGCACTTAACCCTCAGATGTAAGGACAGAATGGCTTGACCCACAGGGATCAATGGAGATAGCAAATAAAACATAGGTTCCTAGGGGGAAACAAATGGACAGCCAATTAGGATAATCCTTAATTTATATAGTCAAGGAGATCATAAATGGATGAACAGAAGGCTGAAGTCAGATCTCCAACAGGAAAGTCATGATCCTTTGCCCAATCTCCAGACCTGAGGCATTCTCAGACCCAGAACCCACTCACTTAAGTAGCGGCTGGGATTACATTAGGAAGGACTGTAAAAGACCATGGAAAATGTATGTAGTAATTCCCCAATCTTTCCCCCAGGGGACCATAGCAATTCACTCAGTTCATGATACACTGGAAAAGGAGGATACCCAGATCTTCTGAGGGCTGTGGTACACAGGGTCTGAGTTGATGCTGATACTTGGTGTCATTATGGAAACGAGATAATAAACGGAGTTCTGGCCAAATCTGTCTCATGGTTTTCATTCACATGAGACAGACAAAAATATTAATTCATGGTCTTGATGTAGCGCTATAAACCTCCTGCTCCCTGTTATAATGAAGGCACCTGGACCATCTGGACATTCAATAGAGCATCACATTAATTCACTATATTGATGATATCATGTAAATCAGACCTGATTAACAAGAAGTAGCTAGTATTCTGAGTGCCATAGTGAAATTAATGTGCTCCAGAGGGTAGGAGATAAACCTTACAAAGATTCAAGGGCCTCACTGATCTGGGTCATGCTCAACCGTCCTCTTCAAATTAAAGAGCAAGTTATTCACTTTGTATATCTTAGTATGAAAGAAGAATCACAACAGGAGGTAGGCCAATTTGGAATTTTAATGTAGCATATTTTGTTTGGAATATAGCACCAACCCATTTATTGGGTGATAAGAGAGACTGCTAGATTAGAGTTGATCGCAGAGTAAAAAATAAAAAGGTTTTTATTGAAGGTCCAAGCTGTGGTATAAGCAGTTCTTCAGTTTGGGCCAGATAACCTAGCAAATCTTGTGGCAGTAGAGGTATCTTTGGTAAAGAAAGACACCAAGCAGAATTTCTGGCAAGCCCCCCATAGGGGAATTGCAGCACAGAGCCTTGGGCTTCTAGAGTAAGAGTATATCATCTGTAGCATAGAATTAGGCACCATTTACAAACAGTTTCTGGCATGTTCCTGAGCTCTGGTGGAGTCTGAGCATCTGATCATGGGACTTGAAGTCATAACTGCAGATGATGAGCTGGATATGGTCACACCTATCCCATTGGGTCATTAGGTCACTAGGCTGGCTGAGATAGATATGGAGCCCCTCAAAGGAAGACTTGCCAACCAACAGTAGGAAGTACAGACAACTTCCAACTGTCTGCTCCTTCAGGGTCTGCCTCAGCAGCAGAGAGACACTCAACCCAAGGTTATACCATTCCCAGTGCCCACACCTAGCGACTGAGAGAGACAAGGGAGCCAAGGCCTGGCTCTTGCAGCCTGTTGCAGGACACCCCAACAGACACCATTTGCTGCAGAGCTCCCAACCAGGTCAGCTCAGGCCTTGGTGGACAGGGTGGAAGTTTGACTTCCTCCTCTGCCCAGTCTTGCTTCCTTCCACTTTGTTTCACAAACACAATTCTTTTTTTTTTTTAACTATTTATTTATTTATTTATTTCATTGTGCCGGGTCTTAGTTGTGGCATGTGGGATCTTCATTGCAGCACGTGAGATCTTTAGTAGCAGCGTGCGGGATCTTTTAGTTGCAGCATGTGAACGCTTAGTTGCGGCGTGTGAGATCTAGTTCCCTGACCAGGGATCAAACCCGGGCGCCCTGCACTGGGAGCGCAGAATCTTAGCCACTGGACCACCAGGGAAGTCCCAAATGCAGATT
The DNA here is from genome assembly GCF_000442215.2 of Lipotes vexillifer. Lineage (NCBI taxonomy): Eukaryota > Metazoa > Chordata > Mammalia > Artiodactyla > Lipotidae > Lipotes > Lipotes vexillifer. The sequence continues at coordinate 758,440 of NW_006792529.1, forward strand.
CTTTAAAAACATCTTGCACCCCAAAGTTTTCCTATTTTCCAAATTGCTTCCAGAGAACCAATTCTGAAAATACTTATAAAATGGAAGTGATGTATCTATCTGGTTCAGAGGGCACAAGAAAGCTGCACAAACATGTGGCCCAGATCCTTGTGTCATTCACCACTGTTGTTCCAAGGCCTCTCCCTCAGCTCACACCTAGGACCTAACTGGGGCTTGAGTGGGGGTAGGTTTCCCCGTGACCAGCTAGTGAAGAACAAAAACTAAACTTAATTCACAGATGGGTCAGCTCAGTGTGTTGGTGCAAGCTGATAAGAGACAGTTGCTAGTTTACAGTGCCACTCAAGTTGATTCTAAAAGAGAGCAGTGAGAGGAAACGCCCCCAGTAGGTAGAGCTCTAGGCAATACATCTGGCCATCCGTTTTGCATGGAGAGAGGAGTGACCAGTGTAAGAATACACATAGTCTGTGTGAGGCAAATTGCTTAGCTGTTGATCAGAGCCTCCCTCTAACCAAAGTTGATCTAGCTGCTATCACTGTGGACTGTGCAGTATGTTAGCAGCAGAGACAAATCGAAGCCTCCAATACAGAACCATCCCTCATAGACACCAACAAGCCTATTGATGTGACATTGATAAAAGGGCAATGATTTATTTTGATCAGGATTGACAAATATTCCCAATATGGGCTGAGATCCCTCATAACATTGTTTGATGACAGATCAAGGGACCCAATTTTTAGCAAAGGAGGTTTAGTAGTAAGCCCATGATAATAAAATCCACTGGTCTAACACACACCTCACCATCCAAAGCTGCTGAGCTGATAGAACCGTGAAATGGCTTCTTGAAGATACAGCTAAGGGCCAGTTTGGAGATGACATCCTGTGAGGACAGAACACTATCCTTTAGGATGTAATATACTCATTAAATCAATACCCTTTATTTGGTGCTGTGTCTCCAAAAGGTAGAATATATGGGAACAAAGGAGTAGAAGTAGGAGTTTTCCTGCTCATGATCATTCCAGTAACACACTTGAGGAATTTTTGCTTCCTATCCTTGAATCTTTAGGACCCGTGGGTCTAGATATCCCGACTCTCAGTAAGTACTCACTCCCACCAGGGGGTACATTGAGTCCCACTGAACTTAAAGCTATAGTGGCTGTCTGGTCACTTTGTATTCCTTGTTCTAGTAGACTAGCAAAAGGAAGTTAATATACTGGCAGAGATAATAACATCGGGAGGATAAAGGACTATTGCTACATAGTGGGGGCAGTAGAATTATGATTGATACTCAGATACCAATCATAATTGATATCTCTTAGTATTCCTATGCCAGTTTCAACTCTAAATGGGTTAATTCAGGAACTTTGGTCTGATAAAGACGTGGTAATCAGGGGCCTAGACTTTCCAGGACTGAGAGTCTTGATCACTCCAGCACGCAGGCTATTAGAACTGGAGAAGTGCTAACCAGCAGGGAGAGAAGATGCATGGAAGGTAAAAGCAGAGGATAATGAGTGAAAGTTATGATCTCAGGATCTACTGTAGCAACAGGGGCTGTCATTTTTCCTACTAATTCTCCTCTTAGGTTTTCCAGAAATTGTGACCAACCAGAATCCCAGGGAAGCAACACTTGCACAGAGTGAGCTTAATGTGAGAAGCAAGTGGATTTCATCACTGCAAGGGGAGGACTGTATCAGACACTGTTGATGCCCACCCAGATCCCTTTACTCCATTGGTGCCCCCAGCCCTCAACTGTTGCAATTGCTCTTACTGGCTCACATTTGCCCCTTTCCCATGAGAATTGCCCTTTAGCAACAGGAGCTCCTCCCCTATAGGATATTAGGTACTCCAGAAACCCCAGCTGCAGCCAATCCACAGCTAATAACTGCCTAATACAGGAATACAAAAGGCTGGACTCCTTTCCTCAAGGTAGGACTAACCTTTTGGTGCAAGTAATACTCTAGAACTCCCCATAGGATCAGGTTGAAGCTAGACTTCAGCTGAGAACATATTCTGGCTTAGCTTTTTTCCCTGCTCCTATCCTGATTCCATCACCCCCTTTCTCCTGAGAGTGTTCCCATAATAAATCACTTGCATAAGAATCCCCACCTTAGGTTCTGCTCCTAGGGAGCCCAAACCAAGTCACTGCACCTCAGCTTCCTCACCCATATCTACTACTATTGACCCTTTGTTACAGAGAAGGAAACTGAGGTGTAATTATAAAATACTTTTAAAAATGCTTAGAACATGCCTGACACATTAAATGTTCAATAAGTGTTAACTATTACTCATACTCTGAAAACCTTTTGAAAAAACAATATGCACTTGCAAAATTTAGTTTGCTCCATTATGACAAATTAGAGTCATAATCCCCTATCAGGCTCAAAGAAAGAAATTATCTATCTTATTGTTTTCTCATAAAGAGAAATTTAAAAATTGCTCATCCACAGGTCCTTTGCACTGTGCAATACAGACCTACCCCCAAATACTAGCTATGATATTTGTGTCTCACTTATCCAACATGTAGTTCTATGTAAAGGACCCCCACTAATCAAGGGCAAAGATTCCTCCTGATTTACAAACTTTCAACAAACTCAATTTTGTCTTAAATACTTTTGTTTTGGGTATATATGTATAGTGATCTGGAAATGAGATAAACACAAAGAGAGAACAATAATAAGCCAAATAACTTTCTAAAATGTTGTCCACCTAATCCTAAGAAATAAATCTCAGTACTTTAAAAGGATTACCTTTGAAATTGTACTTCAAAATTAAATTTACCCTTCCCTCAAGAGGCGAGGGTTTATGTCCATTTATTGAACACTCATGACAAATCTATCATTTATCCAACCTGTGTCATAAACTATTCCAAGTCAGAGTAACTTAAAATAACACGCAACGTTTTTTGTTTTTGTTTCTGTGGATCAACAGTTTGTGCTAGGTTCAGCTGGGTGATTCTTCACTAGTCTCACATGGAATTACTCTACAGCTACAGGAATGGACAGGTTTGACTGGAGTCTTAATTTATTTGAGCTGCTATAACAAAACATCATAGGCTGGGTGACTTGAACAACATACATTTCTCATAGTTCTGGAGTCTGGAAGTCCAAGATCAGGACACCTGCAGATATGGTATCTGGTGAGAACTTGCTTCCTGATTCATGGATGGGCTGTCTTCTGTGTCCTCACACAGCAGAAGAGACAAGGGATCTCTCTGGAACCAGGGCATCAATCCCATTCATTAAGGTTCCAACCTCACAACCTAATCACCTCCTAAAGGCCCACCTCCAAATACCATTATACTATATTGTGTATTGGGATTTAACATATGAATTGGGCAGGAGGGACACAAAATTTGGTCTATAGCAACTGGGCTGGTTGGGCTAGCATGACCTTCCTCCTATATCTGGTGATTGGTATGGGCTATAGGGCCTCTCTCTACCTGGTCTCTCATTCTCAAGAAGCCTTCTTCACATGGAAGTCAGGGAGTTTCAAGAAGATAAGAACAAAAACTGATGGCCTCCTGTTGCCTAAGCACAGAAGCACCACAACATCATTTCACCCACCTTTTTTTTTTTTGGTTGCCTTGGGTCTTCGTTGTTGCACGCAGGCTTTCTCTAGTTGTGGTGAGCGGGGGCTACTCTTTTGTTGCGGTGCATGGGCTTCTCACTGGGGTAGCTTCTCTTGTTGCAGAGCATGGGCTCTAGGTGCGTGGGCTTCAGTAGCTGTGGTGCGTGGGCTCAGTAGCTGTCGCTCGCGAGCTCTAGAGCACAGGCTCACCAGTTGTGGTGCACAGGCTTAGTTGCTCCGCGGCATGTGGTATCTTCCCAGACCAGGGCTCAAACCCGTGTCCCCCTGCATTGGCAGGCAGATTCTCAACCACTGCGCCACCAGGGAAGTCCCTACATTTACCACTTTAAAAGTAGAAAGCAGACTAATAAATAGAGCTTTGTGAACAAAGACAGATGCAGCACTAATTACACATCATCTCATTTTCCCATCTGTGGTCCAGGGTGAAAATATTCTCAAAGTCTGAGGCTTCTCTTGTCAGGATGTATAGATGATGGAATTGAGGATTGACAACCACTAGACCATGACTGGGCTGGGCTAGGCCCAGTGCCACGGCTCCAGTTCAAGGAGCATCGAAGGAATAAGATTGATCTTGGTGTCACATAAATTAGTGTTTTTCAAATCATATAAATGAGCAATGAAATCAATTTAGGGAGCTACCACTAGTATTTCTTAAATGAAATGAACAAATTACAATAGAATAGAAACTATCTGTAATGTCACCACAGCACCCACAGGCTATGACTAGAGCTCAAATATTTAATTATGTAGCCAGCCCCACTAGCTCCTGTCAACCAGAAAAGATTAGCTCTTCACTAGTCCTTTTTGCTCCATCTGTTAGATTACTACAGAGATTCAATGTTTATTGGATTACATCCTTCTAAAACCCAACTTTTGGAGTGGGGTCCTGATGATATATTGGCTTATTTGGTTAATAGTATTTATTTGGTTATAATCTTACTTACTAAGCTGAGCCAAATTCAACTAATATTAGACACAAAGCCTTCTTAAAGCCAGTGCAACATTATCTAAGAGTCATTGTGCTTTTTAAATCACATCAGAGTCAATAACTAATCTCAAACTTAGTGATAAGATTTATACTAAATTCTTACCTTAAGGGAAATAATCAAAATATTTTGTTTAAAATTCCTGTATAGAAGCTGAAACCAACTTTCCTTTTTCTTTACCTTTCAAGATGAAATAATCCCATAGAACATGGAAAAAAAGGTCCTATTTAAGTAAGGAACTAGGGAATTCATCAGTCCCTTCTACAATCTAAAGAGATATGGATACAGAATAATACCCCTCTTCCCTGGAGTTTGCACTTCTGGCAATCTCAGTCACTTTAAGCGAAACTAGACCCTAGATATAAATGTAAAGTCTCTAAGTAACTTCTAGATGGCCAAAATAAAAGTCACAAAATCTACGTGCTAAAATCCTTTCAGTTTATTAAATAATTTTTACCTATTTTACATTTTTATTGATTTTCCAATCATAGCACACTTAAGGCAAAAAATTACGAAAACAAGTTGCAGTTAGAGATAAGCATAGTGATAGCAACAGAAATGGTAGCTAACAACCCACTAAGTTGAGAGATAGGAAAATTGTCAAAACTCTGATAAGAGGACACCAAAAGCATAGCAGTGTATGGTCATTTAGTATAAGCACCAATGTAGCCTTACATATCTAGCCTACATACATACCATCATGAATGATTCTCACAAACATAATAATAATTGAAAGAGACCAAAATAAAAGTATACGCTGAGTGATGCCACTCATTTAAAATTAAAAGATAGGCAAAACAGATCTATGGTGTTAGGAATTCAGGCCACGGGTTACCTTTGAGATGGAGTCAGTGTGGGAGAGGGCATAAATTGGGGAGGTGGGGGGTGCTTCTGGATTACTAGTAATGTTCTTATTCTTGATCTGGGTAATATTTTCACTTTGTGAAAATTCATAGACCTGTACACTTACATTTTGTATATTTTTCTTTATGTATACTGTAGTCAATAAATTATTTATAAAAGAGGTGATTGGGTAAAAGTAAGTTAAAAATGTGATTATGCATTTTATCTCTGTGGCGATCATATTATACAGTATAAAATTGGAAGTTGTGTTGGTTCAGGTCCCACAAAAAGCAGCTGGCAAGACAAGATTAAATATGTAAGGATTTTATTCAGGGAAATGCTTGTGTGGGAGACCTTGAGAAGAGAGCCAGTGAGTCTGGGAGAGCCATAACCACCATGCATTCTGTCTTGAGTGAAGGAGGAAAGGAGGTTGGGTGGAAGTGTCCTACACTGTGGTGTAGCCTAAGGAAGTCAACAAGGCCATTGGAGAGACCCATGACCCCCAGGAATGTGCCTACCTTAATATCCCTGCCATGCTCAGTCACTGGCAAATGCAGCAAAGAATTTCAAGCACAGAAGCTGACCCTTTGGTCAAGCTCTTTGTGTCGGATGTATGCAATGCCTACTTTTATGGCCACTACAGACACTTTGGCAAGGTATTTTCTTTTTTTTATTAAAATAGAATATTTTTAGTTTCTAAATTTTTATTCACGTTTTAAATTTACATACAGTAAAATTAACGCATTTTTAGGGACAGTTCTATGAGCTTTGACAAATGCATACAGTCATATAGCCACAACCACTCTTAAGAAATTTATCAGTTCCCTCAGCCTAAAAATTCCCTCATGGTATAACTTTAAAGTGACCCTCTCATCCCATCCCCAGGCCCTGGCAACAACTGACCTGTTTTCTGTCCCTATAATTTTTCCTTTTCTAAATTATAAGTGAAATCATATGTTATGTAGCCTATTGAGTCAATGCTTTTGAAACTAATTCATATTCTTACATGCATCAATACTCTCTTTTTTATTTCTTTTTTTACATCTTTTTTATTTCTGAGCAGTATTCCACTGCACTGATGTACAACAATTTGTATCCATCCATCAGTTGTGAATATTTAGTTTGTTTCCCATTTGGGGCAATTACGGATAAAGCCACTGTAAGTATTTGCATATATGTTTTTGTGTAAACAGAGTTTTTTTCTCTCTTGGGTAAATACCTAGAAGTAGAATTGCAGGGTCATATAGTAAGTGTATGTTTAATATTAAAAGAACTGTCAAACAGTTTTCCAAGTGGCTATATTATTTTTACATTTTCATGCACAATGCTGTTCCACATTCTTATCATCACTTGGTATTTGTCGGGGTTTTTTGTTTTTTATGTTTTGTTTTAGCAATTCTAATAGGTGTGTGGTACTATCTCATCTTGGATTTAACTTATATTTCTCAGGTGACTAATGATGTGGAGCACCTTCTCATGTCTTTAGTTACTATTCACATATCTTTGGTGAACGTCTGCTTAAATCTTTTCAAGTATTGCATATTTTAATCCATGGGAAAAAAATCTGCCTTCCAGCCCCAAATTTTCTATGCCCAAACATTTTCTGAGGTTCAAGTGTTTATTTTAATATGAGAATAAAAACAAAACCTTTAAGGGAAATCACCTCATCTGCCTTTAAAATATGAATTGTTGACCGGAAACAAATAGATTGCTGACTATTTCCCTAGCAAAGATGAGTTTATTGGGGATCAGCAGAGAATTGCAATTTCGGGTCTACAACCATGGCAAGCTACATGCAAGTCCCTGCACTACAAGGAAAGGAGAATGTTTTTATAAGGAGGAAAATGAAGTTGGGAGGGCTACAGTAAACAAAGCAACCATGATTTTTCATTAGTTGAGTCCTTGCCATGAAAGGAGTCTTTCTCTTTCCTGTTGGGCTCTGCTATCATCGCAGAGTGTGAGCGCTCCTTCTTCTGGTTTCCCAACTCTATTTAATTGAGGTTTCTGTTTATTAATTGTTATATTTTCCCCTTTTGATCAAGATCTTTCTCTGAAAGCATCGCTGATGAAGAGTCAGGCTTTCTAGTTTCAGAAGCTTTTTCCCTCAATTGTCAGGAAAGACCGCTCCTGGTTGTTGTGTCTCACGCTGGAGGGAAAGTGCACAAATTGGAAACCTATTAATGTCACATTCAAGTAACAATGAGGGGTAGGAGGGAGAACTCTCAGGTACTTTTTATCTACATTTTTATCAAGATCATAGACTTTCTGATCATCTGAAGCATTACGTCAACATCAAAGATTTAGCAACAAATTCCCAACAGGCCTGGTCAGGATGTCTTGGGAATGCTGTCTCATCAGATGTTATCTACTTCAATTCCAGGAAATATTTATTTTCAGGTTATCAGATAATGTGCAGGTTCAGACAGGATTTGACATTTTTTTTAGCTGTGTCACATGGAGCCAAGAGTCTCTTCCTTGGAGTTTGTCAGCACAAGAGTTGGTTAGCAGTACCTGATTGGGTCTTTCCAGTGAGGCTGAAGAGAGTTCTTCGGGTGTTGTCTTTTCCAGTAGGTGAAATCTCCAGGTTGCAAGGTGTGATGCTTAAGGTCTTTGCCTCCCAAAAGCACACCGTGAAAAGACTGCTCTACCAATACATGGTTATAGAAGCAATTAGGCCTTGCAATATCGGAGTATCTCTCCTTTCATCAGTTGTGAGTCAAAAGAAGAAGGAGTCAAGTGAACTGGGCATCCAGTGACTGTCTCAAAGGATGAGAGCTTATGAGTTCCAAAAGGGGTGGATCTGAGATTTAGAGGGACCAATGGCAATGTTTTTGGCCACATTATTTGAAGGTCCTCTATAAATTTTGCCAATTGAGTCTTAATAATGCCATTACTGCATTTGACTAAACCAGAGGTTTGAGGGTGGTAAGCACAGTGAAAGTGTTGTAAAACGAGCCAAACAACACAGACTTGTTGAAACACTGGGCCAGTAAAATGGTTTCCTCAATTACCATGAAGTTTGAGAGGAGTTCTCCAGGTAGGGGTAATCTTTCCCGAAAGGACTTTAGCCATAGAAGAAGCAGTAGCAGCCTGTCTGCAAGGGAAGACTTCAGTCCAAGTGTGAAAACATACAGACTATGACTAAAACATATTTATACCCACTAGATAAAAGAATCTGTTTGCCAGACCTTTAATGGTCCATTTAGTTAGAAATGCACATGAGGAAGAACCATGGTTTTTAAACATAAAATCAGCCAGAGTCCTCTGGGGGTAGGAGCACCCTCAAAATACCTAGATAACTGGGATCCCATTTTCTAGAGGTTTTTCCTCTAGAGTAAAGAACAATTTTCAAAAGCTCAAACAATGTACAGCACAATGGCTCAATTCAAACAGCTTTCAAGCCAATTGCAGCTGGTCATAAGGAGGCAGCTTGGTCCTGGAGGATCCAGGCTGAAAGCTTTTTTTTAGCCAGTCTCCAGAAGACAGAAGTCTTACAAAAGAATAGGCTAAAGGCTGAAAAATGTGAGAAACCATTTCAGAGAAACAACTCCTCTTCCTGAAGGAAGGTATGTATTCTTTGAACTGTAAATTCAAAGAATACGTAATTCTAATAATTTATCATAAGGATATGTATAAATATATATATTTGTACACATATACATACCAACAAACACATGTACATTCAATAGTGTTGTCTGTGATATAAGAATGTTGAAAATAATATAACTTCAACAATATGGGATTGTATGTATCATGTGGTCATTTAAAATGATGTTTCAGGTAAAGATCCATAGATATAAAAAAAGGATTCATGACAAATCACTATGAGAAGAAGGCAGATCACAAAATATATTATTGTATGTTCCTTTTTGTTTTAGTATATGTGTGCCTATAAGTGTGTATTTGAAAACAAACGAAGAGTTAGCATTGGTTATCTCTGGATAAATGTAATAACTGATGTTTTCCTCTATGTTTTCCTCTATGTATCTCTGATTTTCTGTAATGAGTATTGCTTCAGTAATGGTGAAGGGAAGGGAATAAAAGCAAAGCATTACAGAGAAATAAAAACATCATATTTAATTATTAATAGTGATGTATGAATCATCAAGAAAACGTTTAAATGTGTTTGGTATACTTATTAAAGAAGGCAGATTCATATTAAATATTAAAGTTTTTTTTCTTTATTGGAGTATAATTGCTTTATAATGGTGTGTTAGTTTCTGCTTCATAACATAGTGAATCAGCTATACATTTACATATATCCCCATATCCCCTCCCTCTTGCGTCTCCCTCCCTCTCACCCTCCCTATCCCACCCCTCTAGGTGGTCACAAAGCACTGAGCTGATCTCCCTGTGCTATGTGGCTGCTTCCCACTAGCTATCTATTTTAATTTGGTAGTGTATATATGTCCATGCCACTCTCTCATTTCGTCCCAGCTTACCCTTCCCCCTCCCCATGTCCTCAAGTCCATTGTCTACATCTGCATCTTTATTCCCGTCCTGCCCCTAGGTTCTTCATAACCACTTTTTGTTTAATTCCATATATATGTGTTAGCATACAGTATTTGTTTTTCTATTTCTGACTTACTTCACTCTGTACGACAGATTCTAGGTCCATCTACCGTAGTTTAGTAAGTTTCATTTGTATAGAGAAAACCTCATTCCTGTGAAGAAAAAGGAGATGAGGTATATCTGTGTGTGCATATTTGCATGCATATGCCATGAATGTGTGCGTGCCTGTCTGTGTATTCTACAAAGTAAACCTGGGACTCCCTTGCCTTTTTCACGTAGTCATAGAGAATATTTGACACAGAGGGCAATGTTCTGATTCATCCCAAAGCCTGCACCAGCATTGGTAAAATATCTTTATTCTTATTTTGCTACAAGCATTGGATTCACAGAGGAACTCGTACTTCAATAGTTTCCCTCAGTTTGGGTCAAAGAGACCTACTTTTGCATTACATAGTTACAGAAACCATATGAACCTTTTAGCCACAAAGCATGTGTCTCAAAGACATGATATTCACAACAGAAATTTCAGGCTTTGAACTGTGGCTTTCATAGCTCATATGGTTGTGTAGATTTCTTTTCACTTAAAGCTAGAAAGATGATTCCTGGAATAGTTTATCTTCTTTGCCTTTTTTTAATAATCTCAGCCTTACTGACACCCAGAACACAAGCATTTTTCTAAACAGAAGGCAGTTTCCAAGTCGTTTGAAAACACTGTACTTTTCAAAGCAGTCTCAATGAAAGTCACAGTAATCTGATACGTTATGAAGCTCTAGTGATTTAGAAAACATGGACCAAGGTGTCAATCAGATCAGAGACACCACCCACAATAGAGGACAAAGAAGAAGACATACAAGCAGCATATTCTAGGATGATTCTGGTTCCCTCTATTGCCCCCATTGAAGGCTCTCCTGCTGCTTTCTGGTATATTGTTAATGAATAAAACAGTAGTAAATTCCACTATGAGCTCGAAAACATTTTTATTTCATTCTAGGGGCAAAAAAGGAGGTCTCCTTGTGAGTTATTGAAGTATGGAGACAAAAATCAAACAAGCTCAGCAAAAATTTTCTCATTCCCCAGGAAATGATGATGGAAACCAAATCAGTCTCTGACTGCTCCAAAACAAATAAAACTAATGCTTTGTTTTTCCATTTTACCCTTGATCAGTATATCACCAAAAGCAGAAGCATCGGTGGCATTTTTCAAATAAAACGACAGCTAGAGTAAGGAGTGCTAACAGATAATATTTGTTCTAATTTGAGTCAAATACGGTAGAACTTGTTACAGTAATAACCCACACAATGTCATTTTTTAAGTTTATCCAAATTCTTAATATTTCAGTCTTATTTCATAGTAACTTATCTTTACATTTTTATTATAAACATTTTAATGTATTAGAAATATATGTATATAATCAATTCAACCCTCACAACTGTCTCTACGTCAAAGAAAGAAAACTAAAGTACTGGGAGGTAAATGTGCTTACCTAAGGTCACACATAATTAACAGGTGTTAACACCTTTTGTTGCATTTGCTTTAAATCTTTTGTTCTTTTCATAAATAAAATATTACACACATAGCTGAAGTCCCTGTTTTATTCCTCGGTGAATCTATTCCTCCTTGCATCCCAGAAGAAATCACTATCCTAAAGCTATGTACCTTTCTGTTACATTACTGTACTTTTATTACACACATGTATTCATAAACAATATATAGAATTGTTTTCTGTGTATCATTCTGCATTTGCTTTTTTTACTCTGTTTCTGTGACATAGCCACTTTAAATCATATAAATCCAATGCATTCATTTAGCTGCATTATAGTAGTCCATTATATGAATGTTCCACAGTCAAGTTATTCTTTCTCCTATTGACAGATATTTAGGATGTTTCAAATTTTACAATACTAAAAGCAATGCCACTAAGCAGACTTCTCATTTTCAGTCAGTCCTTCCAGTGAGCTTGGAAGTTGAAAATCCACCCTAACAACAGGTAAGAAGTTGAAAATCAACAACTCTTCTGAGATCCATCAAATAAGTGAGGTCAAAGGGCAAACTGCTGCTCCCAAAATTGGAGAAATGCATATAGAGAATTGCAATTTACCAGAGCAGAAATCCATGAGCAGAAAATTCCATGAGAACCCGTGCTGGGTAGGAAAACCTGAACTGTAATTGAAGAATTTCTGGAGGCTCAGTGTGGACAAGCCCAAGTGTTAAAAATTGCAGGGGGCCTCCCTTCGGGTTCCCCACACTTTTGTGAGTTTTACCATCAGGACCTCTACCAAGTTCTCACAGTGAAGAATGAAGGAAAAACCCCCTTGTGCTTCTTGCAGGGGGGAGAAGAAAAGTAACCATTTTTAAATCAATAGAGCATTCTGTTTTGAGGGGTTTTTTAAATTTTACTTATTTATTTTTGGCTACTTTGGGTCTTCGTAGCTGTGTGCGGGCTTTCTCTAGTTGCGGTGAGTGGGGGCTACTCTTCCTTGCAGTGCATGGGCTTCTCATTGCGATGGCTTCTGTTGTTGCAGAGCACAGGCTCTAGGCATGCGGGCTTCAGTAGTTGTGGCACACAGGCTTTATTAGTTGTGGCTCATGGGCTCTAGAACCCAGGCTCAGTAGTTGTGGCACATAGGATTAGTTGCTCCGTGGCATGTGGGATCTTCCCAGACCAGGGCTCGAACCCGTGTCCCCTGCATTGGCAGACGGATTCTTAACCACTGCACCACCAGGTAAGCCCCAAGCATTCTGTTCTTAACAAAGCTTGTCCTTCAAGAATCTATTTTACAAGACCCTAAACTACTGGGGTTTTATCAGAGCCTAATCTACTTGGTGGAAAGGAACTCCAGCCATTCAACCCCAACTCCAGCCTCCTTTAGCCATCCTGTCCCCCACCTAAGGCAGGGGAAAAAACTGAGAAGCACTTGTGAAGTTCACAGAGCAGGGGTGCAGACTCCCTAGACGACTGAGACCAAATCGTAGGACTACAGAACATGTCCCCTCCCCCAACACCCTACCACCACACCCCTAAAGGCCTATTTACATAAGTTCCTTTTACCCCATACATCATATCTGGCTTTTAACAGAAAATTACAAGGCGTACTAAAAGGCAAAAAACACAGTTTGAAGAGAATGAACTAGAATCAGAACCAGATTCAGATACGGCAGGAAAGTTGGAATTATCAGACCACGAATTTAAAACAACTATGATTAATGTGCTAAGAGCTCTAATGGGAAAAGTAGACACATGAAAGAACAGATAGGCAATATAAGCAGAGATGGAAATTCTAAGAAAGTTTCAAAAAGAAGTGCTAGAAATCAAAAACACTATAACAAAAATAATGTCTTCACTAGGCTCATTAGTAGACCAGACACAGCTGTGAAAAGTATCTCTGAGCTTGAGGATATGTCAGTAGAAACTGAAAGCAAAATTAAAAATACTGAAAAAGGGACTTCCCTAGTGGCACAGTGGTTAAGAATCCACCTGCCAACACAGGTGACACAGGTTCAAGCCCTGGTCTGGGAAGATCCCACATGCCAAGGAGCAACTAAGCCCTTATACCACAACTACTGAGCCTGCGCCCTAGAGCCCGTGAGCCGCAACTATTGAGTGCATGTGCCACAACTACTGAAGCCCACGTGCCTAGAGCCCGTGCTCTGCAACAGAGAAGCTGTGGCAATGAGAAGCCCGTGCACTGCAATGAAGAGTAACCCCCACTCGCTGCAACTAGAGAAAGCCTGTGCACTGCAATGAAGACCCAACACAGCCAAAAAATAAATAAATAAACAAATTTATTTTTTAAAAAATACTGAATAAAACAGAACAGAATATCCAAGTACTGTGGGGCAACTACAAAAGGTGTAACATACATACAATGGAATACCAGAAGGAAAACAAAGAGAGAGGGGAACAAAAGCAATATCTGAAGCAATAATGACTGAGAATTTCCCCCAAATTAATGTCTGACAGCAAAGCACAGATCTAAGAAGTTCAGAAAACACCAAGCAAGATAAATGCCAAAAAAAAAAAAACAGAAAAACCCACTACGCCTAGGCATATCATATTCAAACTGCAGAAAATCAAAGATAAAGAAAAAATCTTGGGACTTCGCTGGTGGTCCAATGGTTAAGACTCTGCACTCCCAAAACAGGGGGCCCAGGTTCAATCCTTGGTCAGGGAACTAGTTCCCACATGCCACAACTAAGAGCCCACATGCTGCAACTAAAAGAGCCCACATGCTGCAAAGAAGATCCTGTACATGGCAATGAAGATCCTGCATGCCACAACTAAGACCCAGCACAGCCAAATAAATAAATAAATATTATTTTGAAAAAAATCTTGTTATATGTCAATTATATCTCAGTTTTTTTAATAAAGAAAAGAAAAAGAAAAAATCTTGGAAAGAAGCCAGAGGGAAAAAATACCTCAGCTATAGAGGAGCAAAGATAAGAATTATATCTGACTTCTCTTCAGAAACCATGCAAGCAAGAAGAAAGCGGATTGAAATATTTCAAGTATTGAGAGAAAAAAAAAAACACCAAAATAGAATTCTGTATCCTCTGAAATTATCCTTCAAAAGTAAAGGGGAAATAAAGACTTTCTCAGACAAACAAAAATTAAGGGAATTTGTTGCCAGTAGATCTGCTTTGCAAGAAATTTTTTTAAAAGTTCTTCAGAGAGAAGGAAAATAATATAAGGTCTGAAACTCAGATCTACATTAAGAAAGGGAGAAGATTAGAGAGAATGAATAAGTGAAGGTATATAAAAAGTTTTATTTTTCTTATTTTTAGTTGATCTAACAGATAATTGTTTGTTCAAAATAATAATAGCAACAATATATTTGATGATTATTGCTTATGTATAAGTGAAATGAATGACAGCAATGATACAAGGGATGGGAGAGAGGAATTAGGATTACTTGATGTATTAGGGTTCTCCAGAAACAGAACCAGTAGTGTGTGTGTTTGTGTGTGTGTGTGTGTGTGTGTGTGTGTGTGTGTAATGAGGAATTGGCATATCCAATTATGGAGACTGAGAAATCCCAAGATGTTATCTGTAAGCTGGAGACTCAGGAGAACCAGTGGTGCAATTCAGTCTGAGTCCTTAAGGCCTGAGAATTAGGGAAGTTGCTTGTGTAAATCCCAGTCAAAGGCAGAAGAAAATATGATAAGTTGTCCTAGCCCAATCAGTGAGGCAGGGAAAAAAGGGGTGAATTCCTCGTTCTTCTGCCTTTTGTTCAGTTCAAGCACTCAACGGATTGAATGATGCCCACTCGTACTGGGGAGGGTAATTACTTTATTGAGCCACCAATCAAATATTAATCTCATCCAGAAACACCCTCACAGACACACTCGGAAAAAATGTTTAGTCTGACCACCTCTTGGCCAATCAAGCTGACACAAAATTAACCATCATGCTTGGTTATTATAAAGTACTTGCAGTACCCATGAAGTGGTACAGTGTCATTTGGATTGGTTGTGAATGTGCATTGCAAGTTCTAGAGCCACCACTAAAAAAAGTAAAAACACGGTAGCAATGCCAATTTCATGGATGCCATGGGTATTATTTGCCAAATGCTTTAGAAATTCTAAGATAAAATATATGAGAATTACATTACCTAACATATCCAATAAAATTTTTATTTTAAAAAAATGCTACTGTGAACATCCTTGCATGGTTCTCCCTGAGCAGATATGGATGGAACCGCTAAGTCACATGGTCTTTAGGGGCATCTTCCACTCTGCTAGGCATTACCACAAAGTGGCTGCACCAATTTGTACTCCACCAGCAGTTCTTGCTATTTTCTCCATCCTTGTTGATATTTCTGTCAAATATTTAAATTTGGGAGTGTGAAATGATATACCTCATTTTAATTTGCATTCCCATATTTATTAAATGCGGTTGATCGTCTTTTCATGTGTTCGTTAGCATAAACTTGCTCATATCTTTGTTCATATCTTTGTTCATTTTTTCTATTAGCTTGTTTTTCTTTTTCTTACTGAAGTGTAAGATTCCTTTATATGTCTTAGATAATAATCCTTTGTTGGTTCTATGTGTTATAACTAAATATCTCTTCTCAGTTCTTAGAACTCATCTGTCCACTTATTTATGGTGCACGTTAAGTTTTTATAATATAAACTGTCCTTATAAGTGGAAGTAAGATACTTACAACAACATGCTATATAAACCAGGCCTCTGAATTACTCTTTCCTGTGTTTACTGCTTTTGTTATTATTATTTATTTTATTTTTCTTTAATAAATAGTATGTGTGCATAGCACAAAATTCAAAATAAACAAAGTGATAAACATAAACCATAAATTGTCTTCCTTCCTCTGTTCCCCAAGACACTTAGTTCCTCTCCCCTGATGCAAACACTAGTGCTAATTTTTTTGTATCTGTGAAGACAGACCATGTATTTATAAACATTTATCAATATAGTCTTTTTTCCACAAAATGATAATATGCTACACCATTCCATCCCTTGCAGTTTTCTTATAAAATATGTATCTTAGAAATACACAAATATTTGTATTTCTAGACAGTCTAGGATAACAGTACAGTACATAGAGTGGCTTCCTTCTTTTTCAAACCTTCCTAGAATTAGAATTCCACATGTATGGGAGAAACTGTAGCCTAGTAAGACTATGTCAACTCAAGAGCCTCAGTTTGAGTCCCAGCTCCTCTATTTATTAGGAGCAAGTTAGTTGTCCTCTCTGTGTCTCAGTTTCCCATTTTGTAAAAAGAGGATAATAATTATTCCTACCTCATATATTTGTTGTGAGAGTTAGATTGTATATGTAAAATGAATACTATAGTACTTGGCACACACTAATATTTAAAGAAAGCTCTTATTATCCTCACGAACCGTATTTTATTTAAACATTCTATTAAAGGCCATTTAGGTCACTTCCAGATGTTTCTATTATAAACGATACTATCATGAATATCTGTACACATTCATTTTGCTCATATATGAGTATACTTTAGGATCAATACATAGAAAATATATAGCAGGATCAAAGACTATCTGAATTTCTCAGTTAGCTAGATATTGTTAAGTTATCCTCCAAAGAGTCTGTATCAAATTACACTCTCACAGGACTTCCCTGGTCGTCCAGTGGTAAAGAATCTGCCTTCCAATGCAGGGGACACAGATTCGATCCCTGATCAGGGAACCAAGATCCCACATGCCGCTGGGCAACTAAGCCTGCACGCCACAACTACTGAGCTCACGCGCCTCAACGAGAGAGCCCACATGCCACAAACTACAGAGCCCAAGCGCCCTGGAGTCCGCGCCTCACAACTAGAAAGAAGCCCATGCACCACAACTAGAGAGAAGCCCACGCGCCACAAGGAAAGATCACACATGATGCAACTAAGACCCGGCACAACCAAGAAAATAAATAAATAAAATAAATATTAAATAAATAAAGTCCTTCTGTCAAAGACAAAGAAATCACTCCCATTTATTTTTAAAAATTACACTCTCACCAGTAATGTAAGAGAATAAGTTTCCCTATGCCTGGCTAACCATGTATTATCAAACTTTTCTTTGCCAACTTAATATAGTGAAAATAAGTGGTATATAATTATGGTTCTATATTTGTCTTTATCTTGGGTGAAGTGTTTTATCTGATTGAGTCATTTTTATTTCCTTTCTTAGTAAAATTTCCTCACTTTTCTGTTAGCCCACAGTCTTTTTCTTTATTGATTTATAGGCTATTTTACATACTAAAAACAGTATTTTTATATAGTATATTTCAAACATGTTTCCAGTTTTATAATTTTTCTATGTTTACAATATTTTTTATTATATTTATTTTTATGAAAGTAAATTAAATCATTGTAATGGATTTCAGAAGGGTTGTGTCATTTGTAAAAAGGCCTTCCAAACACCAAGTTTATAAAACCATCTTGCACAATTCCTCTGTTACATAATTATTCTAATATTTTAATATTTATGCCTTTGACCCATCTGGATTTACTTGGGGGTTGGGGGGAGATAGGGGTCATGCTTTATGCTTTCTTTCAAAAAGCTATCCAATTGTCCCATGAGAATATAATGAATAAAGCATCTTTTCTCCATTGATTTGAAATACCACTTTTACATTAAAATTCCATATATATTTGAGTCTATTTCACAACTTTGTATTCTTTCTATTCATATACTAGTACTACACTTAAATAATGTAGCTTTATTGTAGCATATACATATTAATATGTGATTGGCAAGTCCTGCCTAAATCATCTCTTTCTCTTTTAGTGTAGCTAGAATTTTCCACGCTACAGTTTCTTGATCATTTTTCCATATGAATTTCAGAGTAAACTTGTGTAGTTAAGACAAAACAAAACAAAAATTCTGTTAGTATTTTAGCTTAGATTTATAGATTAACTAAGGGAGAAATATCAGCTTTCTAATATTAAATCTTCCTTTCCATGAACATGATATGCCTCAACATTTGCCCCAGTCTTCTTTGTGTTCTTTAGTAATATTTTAATTTTTTTCATGTAGATATTGTGAATTTTTGTTAATTTTATTTCTAGGTATTTCACCTTTTATCACTATTATAAATGATCGTTTTTGTACTGCATCTTCTAACTGGCTGTTGTTTATTGCTCTTGGAGTATCATTTTGTTATTGCCAGATCTAATCCTCTATGAGATTTTTCTACCCCTGTAATCCATCAAAATCTTCTGAGGAAGTACTAATCTAAGAAGTACTAATGACCAAGAAGTACTAATCAAAAGTACAAATGTCATCACGGTCATGAGGGTAACATATACCTCTTATTTATTTTATGAACTTAGAAAACAAATTTAAGACAAAGAATACTTTATTCAAGACCATCAGTGATTTCAGTGACTCATGTGTTTCCATAATGTAATAATTTTTAAATTATATCTTAATTTACCATACTATGACATGAAATGGAAAAACTACCAGACACTAGTTCAACTTTAATGTGATATATGACTTATTTACATAGCTTTGGGTATACCAAGAACAGTGGGCTCTCCCTAATATGACCTCCAATGAGTAATGCACGCCTTTACATAAATCCCTTCAGTGCAGAAGAAATGATGACCTGTTTCTTAGTCAACAGAATACAACAAGGGTAATAGGATAATGACTCTCTTGGTTAGGTTACATTATATGGCAAAAGTGATAGTATAGCCACTCCTGTGATTATGTTACATTATATAAGAATGTCTTTCAGACTGGAGGAAGAGATTCTCCTGCCGGCCTTGAAGAGGTATGCAGTCATGTTGTAAGAAGGTCACGTGCCAAACACTATGTGAGACCTCTAGGAGCTAAAATTACCCTGGCTAATTGCCAGCAAGAAAATGAGGACCTCAATCCTATCTTCTCAGAGACCTGAATTCTGCCAACAATCACAGGAGCTTGAAAAAGGACCCTGAGTTTCAGAAAGAAATGCAGCCCAGCTGGCACTTTGCAATCTTGTGAAGCCCTGAGAAAAGGACCTAGCTAAATTGTACCTGGACTCTTCATCTATGGAAACTGTGAGACAATAAATGATGTTGTTTTAAGCCTCTATGTTTGTGGTTGTGTACAGCAGCAATAGAAAACTAATACACTATGTCAAATCCTGTCCCCAAACAGTACAATGGCAAACAGTAAATATCTCTTATAGTTTAGCAAATTTATTGTGAGGTTAGTTCTGAGTGAAAAATCAGTATAGTACAGTTTCATTCTCTCTAAATTTACCATTCTGTAAGGAATTCCAGAATAACCCCAGATGCTCCAAAGCTCAAAACTTTGACATAACTCCTTCATACCACATACTTCAAAACCTAAGCTAAATATTATTCATCAGCATTCAGAACTTATCTAAATTGTAATCTCTTATAAGTGCAAGAGTCTATTTGAAAATTAAAGTATTATATTAATTTATAACTGACAATGGGGGGCGGAAACAGAGTCTTATTTTAGAATAACTGAAATGCTTCATTTATCTTTGCCTCTTCAGTTACCCCTGGGGTATAAATTTCAGTGCTTTTTTTATGGTCAGAAACAAAACCACAATAGCCTACCCATGGTTACAGCTATAATAACATTTGCATGGCAAACCCAATTTTCTAGAATTTCACATAATACAGCTATTTGAACACTTACAATCCAGCATATGGGTTCAGACTTGACATTTACTGTCTCATGTCTTAAAACAAACTGTTCCGTCTCTTTCAAAAAGAACATTAAAATGTTGGCTTACAAAACAATACATTGGCTGACCAAACCCTTTCAATGCTTGCAGTCCTTGAATTCAAAACTGTTTTTTTTTTCATTAAAAGTTTTTTCTTTTTCTTCTCTCAATATTGTAAAAGGCTACAAAATTAGTGTCTGACATGTTATATGGATGTAAATCCTGGTATATTATTCACATGTTATATGGATATAAATCATGGTATATTATTCATATATCAGTCACTCAAAAAAAAGGATCATATCCAAAGTCACTGTTTAGAAAGATCCTGTGAGCAGATAGAGTCTTCTGAAGAGGATGGGGCTTTACATCACAAAGACTTAAAGGAGCTTGACCCCGGGCCCCAACCCCCACTCAGGATCAGAGAGAAGTATAGACCACCGGTGAAGAAGGCAAGGCCAGACTCTATTTATTTGTAGAGTCCTCTTAACAAATAAGTTGTATTCATCATCCAGTTTTAACTTTTTGTGTCTCTACTGTTATTCCCAAACCTTCTGGAAAGCTGGTACATAACAGCCTTGCATAATCTTAGCAGTCCTCTTGTGAATTACTAAGTATAATAAGATATGTATTCCAGGGATAAGGCAGTGAGGAAAAAGGGACCTTCACCAAACCATCCTGCATTAGACCAGCATAGTAATAGCATGAATAGGCTAACACTTATGTGACATCCTATGTGCAAAGCACCCTATGTAGATAGTATGTCAAATAAACTGCTTTAAATTGACTTCCCCTGAACCAGACTCTGAGGCAAGGATTTGTGTGCAAGTGATTTAATAAAAGTGTTTTCAGGCGAAGTGGCAGTGTTGAAGTGGGACCAGAAAGTGAAGGAGGCCAAGCAAAGACGTGAGCCATGTCAGAGGGAGGATAACTCAATCCCACAGCAGCTCTGATGTAAAACATACCTCAGAGTTATGTCACCCAGTGTGTCTGATGGTTAGGGGGCAAGGATGATGGAGTTATTTACACTCTACAAGTGTCAGTAATTGATTAAAAGGCTGGGGTGGGGGGACACAAACAAATTTCCAAGTACTTTTGGAAATTTACAAAGCAGGTTCTGACAGCCAAGGGCAGTTGACAATAAAGACACCCAGTGCTAGCTCGGGAGTGACAGCTCATCTGGAACATGTGTGCACAAAAATGGGAAAAAAATCTGAGGGTATTGGACAAGTCACTTACTATATAACCCTCATGACAACCCCAGGAGGTAGCTATACATTTTATACCCATTTTATAGATGACAAGACTGAAATACAGAAAGATTTAAGTCAGAGACCCAAGATCCTACAGCTGATAAGTGTCAAGCCAGGATTTGACACGAGATCATCTGTCTCCAGAATCTACA
The DNA here is from genome assembly GCF_000442215.2 of Lipotes vexillifer. Taxonomy (NCBI): domain Eukaryota; kingdom Metazoa; phylum Chordata; class Mammalia; order Artiodactyla; family Lipotidae; genus Lipotes; species Lipotes vexillifer. The sequence goes on from NW_006792529.1 coordinate 779,928, forward strand.
CGCTTATGCATTATATTATTAAGTCAAGTGCTAGAGCATGGCATGCAGGGGCCAAAGGCAGAACAAAACCATAGTTAGGAACTAAGTAGTAATAGAGAACAGGCAGAACCAGGAATGACTAAGATGCAGCCCAAATATACGAGAGCAAGGTGATCCTCGTTTGAGAAGGGTGGGTAATAAGATCTTACCATTACGTGGTTAGAGCCTATACAGGCACCAGACACTTGGGTTACACATAACATTCACTTTCACTTTAAGCTTGCAGGGGAGAGAAATTGTTGCAGGCAGGAAAGTAGCTGTGGGGAGAGGGAAGGAACAAAAGAAAATTTTCCCTCCCTCTTCCCTTTCCCTCTCTAATTCCCACTTTCTCCTTCCCTTCTGCACACACTCTCATGCACATGTGCATGTACACACACACACACACACACACACACACACACACACACAAATACACACACTGAAATCTGAAAGCTTCTTTCAGTGTGCTGATATTTATTGAAAATAGAGATAATTGGCAGAGGCATTAAATTCAACACACTATAGCAAGGAACAAAGTCAGAGAATTTCCTGTAAGGTAAGCTTGGCTATCAAAATGGCTTGGGTAACAGATAGCTTTTTAATTAATTTTAAAAGCTCGTTGTAAAGAGAAAAAAGAAAAGAAAATAAAGCTCATTGCTTCAATACATAATTTGAGACTCCCTGGGAAGGCTTGTGATCCATAATATATTTCTTTTGTCAACCAAGTTATTATTAAATCTACCATTAGATCTTCCCTCATTTGAATATTGTAGATTTTCAACTTTTAAAAAGTCTCCTATGGGTTTCAGCAACAGGACAGACTGAGCTGTATAGACTCCCCTCATGTTACCAAAATAACAAAATGCTGGATAAAATATAACCCCTAAAGTAGTTTACAAAGCTGAGAAATAATAATAAATTAGAAAGGTAAATCTCAAGTGTCAGAAATGAAGCAGGAACTCAAAGCCAGAGATGTGACAAAAGCAGCCAATGTCATGGATCTGGAGGGTAGGGCCAGGAAAGAAGGCAAGAAAACCAAGTCCTGGAACAGGCTGTCTCCAAGGTAGGAAACCTAAGTGGTAAAAAAAACTCTACCTGACATGGAGAAAGTCTTCCTTGAGTAAGTAAAGTCCCATGGCTGAACCATGCTTGGATATATTTCTAAATTTATATATATATATTTAATATATTTATAGATATACATATATTTTTAATATATGTATATATATACATATATATGGAGAAAGACTGACAGAAAAAGAGTAATTAGCATAGGCATACACAAATAAACAAATAGAACCTATCTGGAGACACCGGAAAGCGACCACATATACCTGGGAACTGGATATATGGCACAGATCACATTAAAAATATCAGAGGAAAAGGGACGGAATGGCTGATGAATGCTAGTAGGCATATTTGATTATCCATAAAAATAAACTAAACTTAGATATCTATCTCACACCATACCCCAAATAAATTCCAGATAGATCAAAAACAAAATGTAAAAATCAAGTCTTCCAAAGACTATATAGGAGAATATTTTTATGACATTAGGTAGGGAATTCTTTCAACAGGGCATGAACAGCACAAACCACAAAGAAAGGGATTGGGGAACGTGGCGCAGCAGACTGTATCACTCTGAACAGATTTGCTACCCCTCCCTACCTGTTTCACCTATGGGAGATTATATACTCTCACCTCATGTCACTTGCTTTGGCCAATAAAATGTGGGTATAAAGTGATATGTGCCACTTGCAAACAGAAGCTTTATGAGCCTTCCTGTGGGTCTGCAATCTCTCTGCTAGAAGACTGGCATGTCTAAGATAAGAGCTGCATCTTCAGCTATGATCCCTGGAGTGAAAAATATTTGGAGCAGGGCCTGTCAACCCGTGTGAATGTGAGTAAAAAATAAACTTCTGTTGCTGTAAACCCTGAGATTTGGGAGTTCTGTTACCATGGCATGATCTACCTTAAGCTAACTGAAACACTTAGCTACATTCAAATATAAAAACTATGAAAGCAAACAGATTAGGTACAGGTCTTTTTGATGTATATGATCAACAAAGAAATTGGTATATAGAAACCATGAAGAATATCTACAAATCAATAAAAAAAGAAAAACAACTCGAGGAAAGTGGGCAAAGAATACAAATAGCTATATTGCAAAAATTAAAAACCAAATGATCTATAAACATAAAAATAAACCCAACCTCATTACTAATCAGGAACTAAAAATTAACACAAAAAGATATAACAGTTCATGCTTAACAATATGGCAAGAATTTTATTCTGACACTACAAAATACTATACAAATGTGGAGTACAAGGAGTTGTCATAAACTGCTAGAGAGAGGTGAGTACAAATTTGTACAACTGCTTTAGAGAAAAATTTTACGGTATCTAGTAAAGTTTCAGAAACTCCACTTCCAGGTATACATCCTAAAAAAACTTTTTTACATGGACACAAGTTCAAAGATACACACAAAAAAACTGAGTGGAAAAAAAGTGAGATATAGTTATAGATAGAGCGATAGAGATAGAGGATAGGTTAGAGATAGATACGTATGGATCTATTGTATGATACCACTTAGTAAACTGAGAGCACATCAAACAATACTGTGTGTGTGTGTGTGTGTGTATGTGTGTTTGATGGATCATGTATAAGCAGCAAAGTCTATAAAAGAGATATATATGTATCTCGGTGTACTGGTTAACTCTGGGGAGAAAAATAAGGAAATGAAATAGGTTCACTACATCTGTAGTATGTATTTCTTTAAAAAATGTTTTTGGAGCAAATATGACCCAAAATTTTGACTTTTGTGAAGTCGAGTGGTGAATAGTAACAATGTTGAGCTTTATTAGAGCCCTGAGATCCTGCAAAACAGCAATGTTTAAAGAAATCCCCCCACTCTTTTGTGTTCCGGAAAATGGCTTACTGCAAAGAACCACTAGTGCCCATGTAAATTAGATAAGATTCATGGATAACACCCTTGTTTACCTTAAGCATGACCAGGTACAGACCAAATTCCCATTCTTTGCTTCATGCATGATTAGCTGAACTGCTTGTCCCTACCAATTTGTCGGGACAAAGTGCTTGTTAAACTATGGTTAACTTCTCTCCTACCCCCAGGTCTCTCTGGCCAGCAGACAGCTCCTCCTTTATAAGCCCTGTGGAGAATAGACTGGCCTTAGTGTAGAACATTCTTTAATCTATTATCCCATCTTGCTACCCTTTCATCCCAATTCCCTACACTTGTTACTCTTTCTATTTTAAAGAAAACCTTTTTGCATAATGCTTGAGATGCTTGTAGATCTTATGGTCAAAGTGTTCTACCTAACTGCAATAGTCCCTTTCCCCATCGTGCAATAATCCCCTCAAATAAAGTCTTTCTTTACTAAGTCTGGATTTGCTTTTTTTATTTGAAAACCAGGTACTTTTACTTTTTTGCATTTTGAATATTTCATGATATAAAATAGATTTTAAAGAGGGTCTTATTAAATAGAAAAATAAATAGTTGTTTAAAAAGTTAGAATAGTTTTCAAAATGTCTTGATAAAAACAGGAACAGAGGGCTTCCCTGGTGGCACAGTGGTTAAGAATCCTCCTGCCAATGCAGGGGACACTGGTTCGAGCCCTGGCCCGGCAAGATCCCACATGCCGCAGAGCAACTGAGCCCGTGCGCCACAACTGCTGAGCCTGCGCTCTAGAGCCCACGAGCCACAACTACTGAAGCCCACGAGCCACAACTACTGAAGCCCACGCGCCTAGAGCCTGTGCTCTGCAACAAGAGAAGCCACCGCGATGAGAAGCCCGTGCGCTGCAACGAAGAGCAGCCCCTGCTCGCTGCAACTAGAGAAGGCCTTCACGCAGCAACGAAGACCCAACACACACAAAAATAAATTAATTAAAAAAAAAAAAAAACAGCAACAGAACTCAAGTCATATCAACTTTCTAGCAGAGATCGGATTAGAGTTTCTGATTGACCAGGCTGGTCAGGGGACTCCTATGAAATACAAGTGAAGGAACTGGGAAAGAAAAGACTCAAATGGGCGAAACAGCTGATGGGCTGTTATGTGAGAAATGGAAGGAATTTTCTATATGTTGCTATTAGGTAGAATTATGATCAATAAATGGAAGCTTCAGGAAGACTTCAACACAATCTAATGAAGAATTGTCTGACAGAATGGTCCAAAGGAGGAATGGGCTCCTCACCTGTGCCAGTGTCTAGACCAAGAGCATTAGACAGGTTGTTGGACCATCTAACCAGTCAGCTTCTGGATTCCATGGTTCTGTTCACTGGATAATGCAGAGAGCACCTGAGTAAACTTTAATAAGCAGGCAATCACTTACTGCCAAGGTTTTCCCATTGCCAATAATTTCCAACTTCATTTGTCATAAGCAACAGAAAAAAGACAGTAAATACCACCCACTGGGAGATACATGCTTTAAGATTTTTTTTTTAAAAAAAGAGGGGAGGGCTTCCCTGGTGGCGCAGTGGTTGAGAGTCCGCCTGCCGATGGAGGGGACATGGGTTCGTGCCCCGGTCTGGGAAGATCCCACATGCTGCGGAGTGGCTGGGCCCGTGAGCCGTGGCCGCCGGGCCTGCACGTCCGGAGCCTGGGGTCTGCAGCGGGAGAGACCACAGCAGTGAGAGGCCCGCGTACCGCAAAAA
>NW_006792529.1:784630-790654 GCF_000442215.2 Lipotes vexillifer
GGGAAAGAGTAAAATCAGAATAATCAATAAGCGAAAGAAGTCATTCTTTAACCAGAATGTGCACATCAGAAAGAAACAAAAAGAACTCTAACCCCCAAACACCAGATGTAGCTTATGCTTCTGACTTTAATGGTACTGCATCCATTTTAAATATGAGACTAAGAAAATTGTTAAACATGTAAATTCTCCACTAAATAAGTATTTGATGGCTGAAAGTTGGATAGAGCAATGAGACACTTTTCTAAAAGCCATAACAGGAAACTCTGAATGGGTATATCAATCAATCCAACATAATCTACACAGTACAAGGTTCTAGAACAGCCAATGAAAATGATAGCTGATTGGATTTAAGCAACTGCTTTAGGAAAAAAAAAAATTTGCAGATTTATTTGTCAATTACTTTCATATTCCAGCCTCCATGACCATGAAAGCCACACAAGGGGGATAATTGTATTTCACAGAAGCTGTTCTTGTTTTAAATAGGCCCCTAATATAAAGCACCCAACAGAGGAAATTATATTTAATAAGACATCTGGCTTCTAAATGAAGATGCATCCCATTTTTATTCTAAAATAATTTTAATTTGGTTTGTAATTGAAACACGAAGTTGATGGAGTTGCCTGTCCCAGAAAACTGTTTACAAAAGAAAGATATCAGAATATTTTCACGGTGCAAGATTATGCTTTTATCTAAAGTATGACAAGCCTGAATAGATACTTTGACATTAATATCTTCCAGGAGAATTTAACTTCTTTTTATTCATGAGATTATATTTCCTTTAACTAAAATGAATAACATAGGATATTTGCTTTATCCTATGCTATGGATAGGATAGCATCTTTTTTTTTTTTTTTTTTCCCAGCGGTCCGCGGGCCTCTCACTGTTGTGGCCTCTCCCGCCGCGGAGCACAGGCTCTGTATGCGCAGGCTCAGCGGCCATGGCTCACGGGCCTAGCCGCTCCGCGGCATATGGGATCTTCTCAGACCGGGGCACGAACCCGTGTCCCCTGCATCAGCAGGCGGACTCTCAACCACTGCACCACCAGGGAAGCCCTATGCTATCTTTTTAATACTTATCTACTCATTCATTTATTCCATCCATTCATTTTCTCCAAAGTTAATGTTTTTACTTATACCTCCTTCTGTTAAATAAAATTCTCCACCTGTTCCCATTTTATCTCCTTTATTTTACTACTCCTTTCCTTTTCTCTCTTCCTATATCTTGTTCCTTCTTTATTCTACCTTTGCAACCAAAAGGATTCATAACTGTTCAGTACCAAGGGAAAGAAGTGAATGTTAATGGAAGGAATTACTTTGCATATAGAAGACCCTCCTATAGAAAGACACCTCTAAAAGAATGTTATCATAGAAGATAGTAAAATGTGAAGTGAAAAAATAATAAAAGAATGCCAAAATAAACCAAAAGTCAGACTACTCAAAATCTAGAAATTAAGATTAGTGGCTATCACAGTTATCAGAACAAAGCCAGTTATAAGTTCAATTTTTACTAAAATATTTATTGACATTTTATTGCTAACTAAAAATTAGTAATTTAGTCCTTATAGTACAACTGCAATAAAATTTGATACTATAAAGAATTTATCATTAAGAAAAAATTTTTATTTCATAAATATTCTACTGATCTATTCTTGCAAAATAAAAAAAATAAATCCATGAAAACTGAATCTAGTGGAAGCCTGCACCCAAATCCATCTCTTCTCAAAATAACTGGCCTCTCGTGTCTTCTTTAAATTATATAGTTATTCCTGAGTTTATTTGAAAAGTAGAAATTTACAATTTAAAATAAGATTATAGGGCTTCCCTGGTGGCGCAGTGGTTGAGAGTCCGCCTGCCGATGCAGGGGACACGGGTTCGTGCCCCGGTCTGGGAAGATCCCACATGCTGCGGAGCGGCTAGGCCCGTGAGCCACGGCCGCTGAGCCTGCGCGTCCAGAGCCTGTGTTCTGCAACGGGAGAGGCCGCGGCAGTGAGAGGCCGGCGTACCTCAAAAAAATAAATAAATAAAAAATAAAATAAGATTATATGAACAGCGTTGTTTTCTCAAAATGTAAAGCATTTTACCACATTATTCATGATTATGTATGTTATAATATGTATTTTGTGAAGATCGAATGGAGAATATTTGTTAGCATGCTGAAACACCACTGGCTTAATTAAAATGCCTGAAAGATGCTTTTTGCCTGCAGCAGAAATTGTCATATAATCACTATAATGCATCTGCTATGTTTTCACTTTTTTTTTTTTTAACAAAGATGAACCCAGGTGATTTCTGGGTAACTCTAATATGAATCAAGAGGGATAACTGTAGAAAATGAAGTGTAAATAAAATACGTGGACCTCAGAGTAATTCAAGAATTTTGCCTTTGAATAAAATTACAGTCATTTGCTTTTTAAGAGTTTAGGGGGGGACTTCCTTGGTGGCACAGTGGTTAGGAATCCACCTGCCAGTGTAGGGGACACGGGTTTGAGCCCTGGTCCTGGAAGATCCCACATGCCGCTGAGCAACTAAGCCCATGTGCCACAACTACTGAGCCTGCGCTCTAGAGCCCGCAAGCCACAACTACTGAGCCCGCGGGCCTAGAGCCTGCGCTCCACAACGAGATGCCACCGCAATGAGAAGCCCGCATGCTGCAACTAAGAGTCGCCCCCACTTGCAGCAACTAGAGAAAGCCCACGCACGGCAATGAAGACCCAATGCAGCCAAAATATAATTAATTAATTATTTAAAAAAAGAGTTTAGGGGGTTTGTTGTGGTTATTGAGAAATTTTCATAGCAACATTCATCAGAAATAAACCAATTGTCATAATAAACTTGTATGTATCAAAGTGAGTTACAGTACAGCAGGCTGAGTGAATCATATATCAAATTCTAATTTCAGCTGTTTTTAATCTTTAAATTGATGAATGTTCCAAGTTCAAGAGTTATCCCTTTTAGAAAAAATTGAACTCTGAGAAGTACACAAACTTATCTTGTTAATAGAAGTTTACTTTGGTTCATTTAAATACATTTTTTTCAGTAGACTAATATGTCTTGTACAATTTTGTTTTCTCACAATGTTTTTATACTAGTAAAAAGCAATTTTAAATGATATTTATGGATCTTGTTAAGATATCTTCAAGTATTTATGGTTTAATGGGTTTATTCCATTATACATTTGCGAACATCAGAGAGGAATGGTTTTACATTTTACTTATGTGAGGTAAAAAAAAATTATAGACTACTGCAGATAAAAGATAAAGATGCAGACTGAATACACAGGGTAAGATTCAGAAATATGTTAAAGCGTTATACGGACAACCATATAGGGAGAAAATATTCCCTGGCATTTTTCAGGGGAAATAATATCATTTCTGATTCACTTATATTTGGCAATGAAAATGCTGTTTCTTTAGAAGTTCTGTCCAGGACATGTGAAAACTTTGAAATCTTTCTAAAAATTTTTGCTTAGAAATAACAGTCTTAAAATATGTTGAAACCACAAATGTGTTTCTGTTTGGAGAGGGTCAAAACCAGCCATATTTGAATAGATACCACATATCAACCTTAGGAGATGCTACCTTAGAGCAGTGGGAGTTTTTCAAAAAGAGTAAATGTGTGAATTCCATGAAGGTTTGCCAAGAATTCCACTCAAACTGGATAAGTACAGAGAGGTTTTTTATTTAAAAAGAAAAAATATATATCCGAGGTATCTCAAGGACCTCAAAGGCAGAAAGTACACTCAGAATCACATAGCTGAATCTTAGAATTGGAAAGCGATCAGGAAATAAACTCTCTCTCTTCCTCCAGTCCCTGCTCCTTCACACCCATGACCCAAACACAGCCACACCCTGCCAGCTCCAGCAAATTTATAAACTCATCTGCATTTCTGTTTCCCAGTTACAAATCCCCATTAGAGAGCTCTAAAGGGGTTCAGTCAGGCACTGCTTTGGCTCTCCTTGGCGCTGATGTCCACCCCCTGCCCATTATAAAACTGTAGGAACTCATCCTCTGTTTGGGAAAGGAAATTTCCAGAGAAGTGAAGTGATTTGAGGTGATCTGCTATTCTCCAGAGCTAAGAACAATTAACTACTTGTTCCTACATAGGTTTAACTTTATAGTGTACCTTGTGTATATTTCCATCAGGAATTCAATTTCATTCATCTCTGAATGCTTTTGGCATATCACAGAGGTTCAATTATTATTTGTTAGAGATGAATGAAGTAGCCACAAACAAACTGTTAAAAGATAAACTGAGGCATATTTTATTTTTTTATTAATTTTTTAAATTTAGTCAAATCTCATTCATTCATTTCTTTTTTAAAAATTTATTTATTTTTTAACATCTTTATTGAGGTATAATTGCTGTAAAGTGGTGTGTTAGTTTCTGTTGTATAACAGACTGAATCAGTTATACGTATACATATATCCCCATATCTCCTCCCTCTTGCATCTCCCTCCCACCCTCCCTATCCCACCCCTCTAGGTGGTCACAAAGCACCAAGCTGATCTCCCTGTGCTATGTGGCTGCTTCCCACTATCTATTTTACACTTGGTAGTGTATATATGTCCATGCCACTCTCTCACTTCGTCCCAGCTTACGCTTCCCCCTCCCCATGTCTTTAAATGTTAAGAGTTTGAGCAAAAATTGACTCAAATGAGGCAGCACCAAATGGAAAATGGTTAAGAGTACTCAGCAGACAGGAGCCAAGGGAAAGACTTATATAAAGTACAGAAATAAAAAAAGGAAATTATTTGATTGCCTGTAGCTTAAAGCCTAGTTGGCTGGTTTGTGATTGTTGTCCTTAGATTTTTGATTTTGTAACCTTGAGGCATCTGCAGGCTTAGATTGTGTTTTGCTTATGTAAGCCACCATGGCATTAGTGCCTCCACAGTAGAATGGTCCCTTGTTTAACCAATTTAACAGTACACTTGGTTATTTTTCTGGTTAATATGGAAAGTCGTACAGATTGTTGGAGAGTAATCTCTGGCAGAGGTTAATCAGTGTTAAAATAGCTTGTATATACAATAATTGAGACATCCCGAGGCTGAATCCATAATGTTGAAATCAATATACAGCTTTTAAAAACAATACAAATTAATTTAGTTATTATTATATAATGAAATGAAACCCAAACAAAATATTTAAATTGGAGTTATTATTAACAGAGACTCAACAGTTGTCCTTCAAAAGTGTAGATATGTCTAAATGTTATTCAGCAATTTATATTACCTATCATCTCTAGCAGAATACACTGAGAATATTTTCTTGTACCAAACATCATACTCATCCTTGAAACTATTTCTTCTCTTCTTTCATCATCACCCTTGACCACCTCACCTCACTGCACCCCAGTTCAGTCCACAAAGCTAGAAAGTGTGCTGAAGGCAAAGTATTGACTAATACAGTACTTGACACCAAGTGAATATTCCAAAGAAGCCTGACCGGACATATAAATGAAGGAATAAATAAGTGAGTGAACACATTTTGACAGTTATTCAGGAAGCTTTGTCTGCAAATACTCCCTTCTACTCTGGCACAGGATGAAGAAAACAAACATTTGGAAACAAAAGTGATCAAATTTATAGCCATGGGCATTAACATCCAGTCACCATAATCCCTGCCTGAGTTCAATTTGTTGGCAACAGCTTTGAAGCCAGAGAATTTTTACTTATGAAAGTTATGGAAATGGAGGAATAAAAACCTTTACACTATTATTCCCACCTCTAAATTTCTATTTCTACAACTTGCAGCTAAAGTTCCTCTTGCTCATCCCCTAGTCTCCTTTAAAAATATTTGGTGTAGGGACTTCCCTGGAGGTCCAATGCAGGGGGCGTGGATTTGAACCCTGGTTGGGGAAGTAAGATCCCACATGCCGCAGAGTCCAAAAAAATAATAATAATAATAATTGGGGGCTTCCCTGGTGGCGCACTGGTTGAGAGCCCACCTGCCGATGCGGCGGATGCGGGTTCGTGCCCCGGTCCGGGAGGATCCCACATGCCGCGGAGCTGCTGGGCCCGTGAGCCA
>NW_006792529.1:792809-796041 GCF_000442215.2 Lipotes vexillifer
GCCCAAAAAAAAAAAAAAAAAAAAAAAAAAAAAAATTGGTGTTGTTCTCGCGCCCATTATATGTTGTCCCTAGCTGTGACACAAAATGAACCTTTCCGGAAGTCTCTCCCCAGGAGGGAGTTAAGTGCTTAAGGAGGCTTGTTTATTCTCAAGGCTGAGCAACCATTTAGTCCATTACAATGGAAAGAGCGATTTCAGGGCAAGTATGTACCGCTAGAAACAGGTGCCTATAGCTGTGACACAAAATGAACCTTTCCGGAAGTCTCTCCCCAGGAGGGAGTTAAGTGCTTAAGGAGGCTTGTTTATTCTCAAGGCTGAGCAACCATTTAGTCCATTACAATGGAAAGAGCGATTTCAGGGCAAGTATGTACCGCTAGAAACAGGTGCCTAACAATGTGGCTGTCTTACAACCGTAAGAAGGCAAGAAATTCAAATTAATCCCATGAAGCCTTCTGTTGGAAACTACCACTCTGACAAGCAAAGCAATAAGCACCTTCTGTCCAACTCTGGATTGCTTGATTCTCTAGGTTCTTGGCACTTTCAGTTATTTTCTTTTACTACATCAAAGTAAAGAGGAAGTAAATCATGAAGTTTTAGTAATTCGAAACAAAAAGCCACAGGAAAGAAAAACAGTAATGAAAGAGAAGGGGGAAATACTGCAGTTTATTAGAAACCAAACTTTTCCCAAAATTTAAAATTTATTTCACAGTACAATGTTTCAATCTAGGAGAAAATTCATTTTAAATGATTTGACTCTGGCCTTGTTTATTCACAAAAACTCTTACTAGCTTAATAAACTATAAAATAGACATTTTTGTTTGATGAATTTCACACTCCTGCCTAGTTCATTTATAGGGATAGAGGGCAGATGGACATTGTTTTATTGCTCTTAAATTCTCCAACTTGCCTAACACAGCGGTAGGTGATTGTGAATTGTGAGTTGAAATTTAATAACACTACCCAAAGCCTAGTGCTACTGGATCTCATTTCAAACAGTAGTCAGTCCAACAACATAAATTCTGCTTGTAGAATGAAATGCTATATGAAGCCATGTCCCAAATACCACATTCCTCTTTTCCTTTACTCCTCTTTCCCCAAGTCAACTGAAAAAAAAAAAAAAAAATGCACAACGTAAAAGCTGAGAGTTATGTTTTATTCAGCAGACAAAACTGAGAACGTAAGATAGCCCTAAGGGACTGCTCTGAAGAGGTATGGAAGGAGCCAGGATATACAGGAGGTTTTGCAACAAAGACCAGGTAGTCAGAACATAAAAGATTCCTGTTAATTAAAGAAAACCAGACATCTCAAGTTAAAGAATTTAGCGCTCTTGTATATGCGGGAAGATGCAAGAGTCTGAGCTCACTGAAATCATTCCTTAGATATGCACCTCAGCTATCTGGGGCCAATATCCTTGTGCTTTTTCATCCAGTCTCCTCAGGATGCATCTTTGCAGGTGGATGCGGTGACTGAGGGCTTGGCAGTGGGCAGCCTCCGGGCTCACCGTCCGGGCTGGTTGTAGTGGCTGGATGGCTGCAACATCCCTTGTTTCCTGATAAGGCAGAGGCTACACTTTCTCACTGACACCCATTCCAAGTTATGCGCCATGATGATAGAGAGAGAGGAAAAAGAGGGAGACAGATATAGAAAGTTTCTGCCATCCTAAAAGACCACACCTTCTCCCAACAGTGAGAAGCTTATTGTCGATTGACTTGCCTCTTCTGATAAGCACTGTTTTGACAAAAGAAATGACCTGAAGTAACTGCAAATTTCAAAGGACTAATTCAGCCAACTTTGGAACTAAATTGTAGTGGACTTTTTAATTCCTTACCATTAAATCTGCTCATCCTGCCAGAATGTGTTGTTGAATTTTTACACATGGGGCCCAAGAGAATAAGGCACAGTGCTCTAGCACTCTTGGTTATGTCTGGGATAACAATCTAATGAAAGATGAAAATAAGAAAATTAAAATACAATAAATTACTGCCATCTAACAGAGACAAGTGTACTCAATTTCTTGCTTACCTGATATTTTTCACTTCTTCTTTTTTTTGGTGGCAGGCAGGAGACAGTTTTCCAAAGAGCTGATTCTTGGATTTAGATAGTGCAGGAAATAATTCTAGCTGTTACAGCAGGGGTTAAAATGTGCAAATGCCTGCAGCAATTCACTCTCTTTGACTATGCTGTCAAAACATTTAAATTGTGTCCCTGTCATTCCTCCCTCCCTCTTCCACCTTCTCCCCAGCAGGGGGTCCCAGCACTGAATCTTCCTCAAAAGAGAAGAGTCAGATTAGCAAACTGTATCTTTCTAAAAGGATCTCTAACCTTCTTTGTGTTGCTTGTCATGTTTATTTCTTTATGTCATTTTTTCATTAAGCCTTGCTGACTCTTTTCAGTTTTATTTAATGGAAATGCCCTTATTTTAGGTCAGTTAACAGCCTAACAAATGACATTACATTTGGTTAATGAACGTACTTAAAACATAATAATAATAATTGGAGATTTTCACTGTGTCTGGACAATGAGGAAAATGAGCAGTCTACAGAATCACTTTATAATTACTTCAACTGATAATAGAATAAACTGTAGCAGAGAGACTTCACTAAACATGTTGCTTAAATTCTGAAATGTGTACAAGGGAACAAAGGCACAAGCATCACCCTCATATTATAAATAATTAAACAAATATTATTAATAGAATATATTGGGTAATAAATGTATAAAATTATTAAAATGTTGAAAATATTTATTATTAAATACCTGCCCTCTATACTTCTGATTATTGCATTTAATGCACACACATCAGGCATTCACTGAGCAGTCACACTGTGCTAAGTCTTAGAATACTGATGAGAAAGACACAATCTTTGCCCTCTGATAGCTCACAGTCTAGTGAGGAAAAATGACCAGTAAACAATTGTGAAATGAGATTCAATGGATGCCCACTTACAAAGGCATCTGAGAAAGGTCATTCAAGTATAATTGGGGGAGTTGAAGATGTTAACCAAATATGGCTTTGTGAAAAAAGGGGGGATGGGTGGAGGTCATCCAAGTACTAAAGAATTTGAGTTAGACAAAAGATAACATATTGGGGTGGGAGCAAGAGAAGGAGGGGCAGTTTTTCATGCCCAAGAAGGCAGCCTTAAAAAAGGCAGCGAGTTATACGAAAGCAATGCATGTTTGGGAGAACAGCAAGTGATCATTATTAAACCTCGGGGTGGAAGATGAGGGAAAG
>NW_006792529.1:796051-798551 GCF_000442215.2 Lipotes vexillifer
CACGGCTTATCGAGCCATGCTGAGGACAGTAGACTTTATCCTGACGACGCAGAGGGAGAGCAACACGATTTTTAAACAGAGTAGCTAAATAACTGTATTTTTAAGCTAGAAATAATGATAATCATAGATATTCTTTATTGAGTGATATTACATGCCATTTACTTTATATAATTCAACCTTACTTAACTCTCTTTACAATGTTGTAGGTATATATTCTCATTTCACAGATAAAATAACTGATGCTCAAAATCTTTAAGAAACTTGTCCAAGTTCATCTAGCAGCTAAGAACCAAAGCTAAGTTTCACAATGTTCTCACTTTCCCACCCTATCTCTCATAATAGCTGTAGTTGTGTGGTTAAGAGCAGGTGTTTTGGAGGCTAACTGACTGAGCATGAATTCCTCACCACTTTATTTGCTGTGTGACTTTGTGCAAATTGTGCCTTATTTCATCATCTGGAAAATATAAATGCGGTAGTGCATATAAAGCAGTTAGTACAATGCCCGGCCCTTGGTTTAATGCTAACCGTTAGTAGTATGATACTAGATAATGCTTGAGCACATTTTACATACAAGAACCAAGTATGGGTATTATTATCTTCATTTTACAGGTTTCTTTTTAATGCTGAAACTTAAAGAAATTAAGTCACTTGCAGAAAGACATATAACTGTATGGCAGAGTTTGTTCTGTTCCAAAGCCCACACTCTTTTTGTTAATGCAGAATATAGTATACCAGAGACTGTCTCTGGTGCACTATAGAGGATAAATTGAAAGGAGATAAGACGGGAGGCAGAGGGTAGAATATTTAAAGAGGTTTTTGTAGAAATCTAAGAGAGAGATGTCAAGAGTCTGAAATTAGTAGTTAAATGGAGTAAAAAAAAGTCAGTTAAAAGATATCGACAAGGCTGAATGAACAAGAGTGGATGGCAAATTGGATGTTGGGAAGTAAGGGAGCTGGAGAGATAGCACCGAACTCACCAGCATATGGGGCAATTAGTATGTAGGGTATTCTCACATAACAGCTTCTATTTGCTGTGTGTTAGGAAAATTCATTCATAGGAGGTAATGGGCAAGGTTGCTCAAGGAAACTTGGCCAGGTTTGAATTAGCTTTTGAGCAGCAACAAAGAGAATTGCCCAGAGACACAGAAACATCAGCACACAGGCTGCTATTACTGGAGATAATGAATCTGCAGTGGAGCTAATCCACATAAAGGTGTGACTTACAGCAACACTATTCTGTAGGTGGTTGAACTAATACCCTGCTGGAGATGGGAAAAGTGAACAATGCAGGACTATTGGCAAAGGATCTGATGGTATTGGTGCAGATTATTAAAATGATAGTCCTTAGGGTATTTTGTTCCCTTGCCAGGAACCATCAGTTCCCTATTATACCACCTCCCCTTCTCCTTTATTTCTCTTTCTCCAGTTAACTCTTGGCATTTCATTAAATCCAGCATAAATATCATTTTACTGGAGATGCCTTCCCTGACCACACCAAATATACCAGTTCCCTCCTTTTAAACTTTCTTATATATTCTTTGGCGCACAACTGCATCTTACATGTTTAAGAAATTAAAAATACAATAGTTATTTGGATGACTCCTTGATCATGTCAGACTCCCCCAGTTGGCTATAAACTCTTGGGACTTATCTTTGTTCTGTTTTCCTCCTCACCATTATATCTCCTATGTCTAGCAAAGTGCCTTATGCTTAATAGGTGTTCAATAAATAGTTTTCGGATGAGTAAATTATTCAAAAAATGAATGATTGGATGAATTGTTAAAAGAATAAATAAGGAAGCATATAAACAGGTGAACAAGGAAGGAACTGAATCAAAAGAAGTCAGCAGCCTCAATGAATTTCAAAAGCAGTATCAAGAGCTTCATGGGAGAGCCAAAGTCTACTGGGTATAACAGACTGAATTGTGTACCCTCCAAAATTCATATGTTGCACCCCTAATCCTCAATATCACTTGTGGAAGGGACTTTTAGGATGCAACCAAGTTTAAATGAGGTCAAAGGATGAGATGCTAATCCAAAAGAACCAGTGTCATTATAAGAGGAAGAGACCCCAGGGGTGCTTAAGTACAGAGGAAAGGTCATGCAAGGACACAGGGAGAAGGTGGCCATCTGTAAACCAGGAGGAGAAACCAACCCTATCAGCACCTTGATTTTCGACTCCCAGCCTCCAGAACTGTGAGAAAATTAACTTCTGTTGTTCAAGCTACCCAGTCTATGGTATTGTTATGGCATCCCTGGGAGACTAAAACAGTAGGCTATAGATTTTAGGTTTGAAAGGATACAGTGGAGATGGAAAAGAAAACTAAAGCTTAAGAGACACAGAAACAAATTAACACACTGTAGTTTAAATTAATAACCATGATGGTTGTTGGGGGGGCGGGAGTTACGGAAGGATAAATACCACATAGAAGGGGAAAAAAAGAGAACCAATCCAAATAACTTCTGAGCACAGCATTTTGACACTATACCCACAATCTAGG
>NW_006792529.1:799614-822692 GCF_000442215.2 Lipotes vexillifer
GCAAAACATTAGAATTGTTAAATCTGTATAAAGGGTATAGGGAGCCCTCTATTATTCTTTCCACCTTTCTATAAGTTTGAAATTATTTCAAAATAAAGCTTTTTTAAAAAAATCGAACAAACGTACACTCTGGTGGGGGATATTGATAATGGGAGAGGCTATGCATGAGTGAAGTCAGGTGTTATACAGGAAATCTCTATACCTTCCCCTCAATTTTGTTGTGGATCTCAAACTTCTCTAAAAAATTATCAATTAAAGAAAATCAGATGAACAAGCACAAAGACAAAAGAGGTAGAGGAGTTTTGGATGATGTAAATTCCCAGCCTTGATTTTACAGTAGATTCCTGAGAAGACTACTCAGGAATAATAACATCCTCAATTTACTGAGAGGAAGTTGGGACTTAGAGGCCTCAAGATCTGAGGCTACCTAGAGAAGATAAGGCCCAGATGAGGAGAAAATTAGCCACGTTCTTCCCTTGGCTCCACTTGCTGTCTTAATTTAGTCCCTTGATAGATGAGCTCACTGAAGGAAAAGCAGCTCCCTCACACCATTCCCCACCTCCTCCCATTTCTGAAATGATGCGCTGCTCAGATCATTAATCGTCTCATTAAGGCTCCAGCATGCACAATTCAGTAATGCCACAAACACTGTCCTTTTATTTTCTTGACACTGCTGATAATAAAGAAACTATTGTAAGATGTCTACCCTTACCTCAGTTTTCCATAACAATAAGGAAAATGATACTCTTTAATCAATGTCTAGTCTCAGCTTTAATAAGTATGATTCCCGGTTTTTTCAAGCTTCTTGCACACAATTTTATGAGTTTGGTAACATCCCATAACCCAGTTTTCCTATCCAGATAAAGGGAGAGTAATACAAGATCTAGATTACTGGACTGAGTACTATCTAAGTACTATCTAAGTAATATCTAATATCTAAGTAATACCTAATAATATCTAAGGCTGAGTCCTGTGCAACATTCAATTTTAAAATGTTTTTGCAATATGTATCCTGTAATCAACCACACTACTTTCCTCTACTAGTTTTCCCTTTCCCAATAATTTCTGGTATGAACTTTAATTTCCGAGTCTGCCAGATTTCTTTTTACCACACAATGGCATTTAGCCCAAGTTAGGGGCAGTCCCAGGAAAAGCTTTGAAGTAGACAAAGATCATCTTTACCCTTCCCCTTCTCCAGACCCCTCTCTTCCTTCCTCTCCAACCTGCAGCCTTCACAGCAAGCTAAAGTCCTACAGTAGATGGTAAAAATGGCATCAAATCCCTCCCCTCCCTGTGGCAATATAGAGCCTCCCATCAAGAGAGAGTCTATTTCTCTACTCTTTGAATTGAGTTTGGCCACGTGACCTGCCAAGTGGGACATTAGCAAACATGAGGTACAGCAGAGGCTTAAAAGTGCTGGTGCTTGCTCCCTTGCTGCACCTGGAAACCTGAAACCATCTCTTTACAGGCCTGTTGTCACCTGCCAGAGGATAAGAGGCCACTAGAGGAGAACTGAGATACCTTAGCTAACAGCCAGCCAACTACCACACGTGTGAGGGAGGCCAACTGAGAACAGCCAATTCCCCAGCTGACCCACCATCTTATCTACAAGCAGCAGGTGACCAGAGAGTCATGAGTAAGCCCAGCTAAGACAAGCAGGAAAACTACCAAGCTGAGCCCATACCCTAACCATGAGGTAAATAACAACTGTTGTTTTAAGCCACTAAATCTTGGGGTAGTTGTTTATGTGGCAATAGATTACTAATTTAAGCTCAAATACCTCCAAGAAGGTACTGCTGTCCCCCTGCCTCCTGGCTCCCCATCTTTACTCCACTGTCACCTACTACCAACCCAACAGCTGATCTTTTCCTCCACCATCAAAATTCATTTGTTTCATGTGTTTTAGGACCTCAAAATCCTTGACTAAGTTGATAAACTAATATGAATTAATTAATTTATAAATATGAATTAACCCTAATTAATGTAATTAGAGTATAAGAAATAAGATAACACACACACACACAGAGTCCCCATAAAAGGCCCAAAAATAAGCCTTCTCACTTCTTCTATCATTCTCTTGTGTAACATTCTGACTGGTATCTCCTTCTGAAGCAGCATCTTGAGAATTCATAGGGGTATCTCTTTTTTCCCTTCCAAGGAATAAAAGTTAACTCTCATTATACCCACTAGAGATAGAGTCTTTTCAAAGGTACCCAAGCTGAGAAACCGTTGCTCTTACTCCTTATCTCCTCTCCCTCTAGTCAAATTTGAATGGTTTCAGGCTTCCCTGGTGGCACAGTGGTTGAGAGTCCACCTGCCGATGCAGGGGACACAGGTTTGTGCCCCGGTTTGGGAAGATCCCACAGGCCGCGGAGCGGCTGGGCCCATGAGCCATGGCCGCTGAGCCTGCGCGTCCGGAGCCTGTGCTCCGCAACGGGAGAGGCCACAACAGTGAGAGGACTGCGTACCGCAAAAAAAAAAAAAAATTTTGAATGGTTTCCAAATGAGTTGATTAATCTTTCTCCACCAAAATCGACTTTCCAACTCACTCTCTGAACAGTTAAGTCCTTCAAAAGGCCCTTTTTCTGTTCCTTTATCAGTAGTCAATCCCCCCACCTCCAACGTCAAGGGTTAACAAAAACCTTCCAGATAACAAGCCAAGTATGGTTTACATACTCCTGATATATGAGCAAGTCACAAAACATTCATTTAAGGGACTTCCGTGGCGGTCCAGTGGTTAAGACTCTGTGCTTCCACCGCATCCCCTGCAGGGGGCATGGGTTCGATCCCTGGCCGGGAAACTAAGACCCGGCATGCTGCGCAGCACGCACCACCACCCCCCCCGCAAAAAAAAATTCATTTAAATCATAAATTTGCCTCCTAACTATTCTACCATTGTTCTTTCTTAACTACATTTATGCAATAAACTTCATATCTGCCTCTTCTTAAAATGTATTCACTCATTCAGGAAACATTATTCTGAGTACTATGTTCCTGAGAACCTCCTTTCTCCTGGTCTCATGATTCCATGAGTAAGAACTTCTGCAACAATAATTCCCATGGCTTCCTTCCCACCTCCTCACTCATTCCACCCACAGAAAAGAAAGGAAGTATACTATTGTGGACTTTGGGAGAAAGTGTTTCCAAACCAAACGTGGGGCCACTTGCCTGATGCACAGCAAAGCCAATCTACTGACACCAGGTTGCGGGGAAGGAAAGTACAGCATTTACTGCAAGGAGAACAGGCTGCTCATGCTCAAAAGACCCAAACTCCCCGATGACCTTGAGGGAAAGGTTTCTAAAGACAGTGTGAGGGAGAGGGTCACAGGGTATGTCATCAGCTTGTACTCAATTCTGTGATTGGTTGATGGTGAGGTAACATGCTGATGTTTTGGGGACTCTCACTCACCAGCTCTCTCGTTCCAACCCACCATGAGGTCTCCATGCTGGTGGGCAGCATGCAGTTAACTTCTTCCACTTGAGGGGATTTTAGTATCTGCAAAACAACTCAAGGAAATGGCCGTTGAGGAGGAACTAAAGGTTCTTGACTTTGTTTTACGGGTAAACTTATTATTTTGTCCTGCTTGACTGTTTTCCTTTTTTTCTGCATTTTCTCACTTCTCTGAATAAATTTGCTCTTTGAAACTCAGGGACAGCCCAGGAGGCTAAAGCTTTTCTGCAAACAAGAGGTGGAAGACACAAGGAGTCTGTCCCCAGGAAGGCCCTGCAGAGCCCAACCTGCAGGGCTGGTTTCAAAAGCCCTGAGCAAACTTGGCAGAGCCTCTTCTGAGCCTCAGGTTTATATATACCAGTGTAGGGAGGGTAGAGCCTGGTTGGCCCTCCGCTGTGTGATTAGTATAGTGGGCCAGGTTCTATTCCTAAAAGGAGAACCCTACTATTTTGAATGGTAAATTCAATTAATGATAGATTTTTAAAATTTTGTTTCGTTTTGGCCATGAGGCTTGTGGGATCTTAGTTCCCCAATCAGGGATTGAAACTGGGCGCTCGGCAGTGAAAGCACTGAGTTCTAACCACTGGACCACCAGAGAATTTCCAATGATAAGACTATTAGAAAGCCCATCGTGGTGGTGTATCTATGCAATATGCTCTAATTCAACTTATACTATTAAAAAACAAAACAAAAATATAAAACATCCTCCTGCTTTGATCTCCAGAGGCACCTGCACAAAGGCACTGGTCCTCGGGACAAGCAGGCACTAAATCCAGCCCAGTTTCCACACACCAAGCCAGTTCCCCACACCTTTCTTCTAACTTATCCACCCAAAGGCAGTCCGTCTTGACAATCATCTCCCAGGAGTGGGTGTTTTCTTCTAATTCATATATCCAAAGGAAGAAAAAGATGCCTTTTTCTACTCTGAACAAAGGCAACTTATGTGCTAACAGCAGCCTGTTGATTTCCAGCTGTCTGACTCCTGTATTTCTCAGGTGGTTCCCAACTTAAGAAGGAAAGCAAGAAGTGTAATTAATTTAGCTCCTAAAATTCACACTACTACGTACCAGATATTGTGCTAGGCATTGGAGGAGTGGGGGGAGAACATAAGTAAGATAGAGTCCCCTGACTTCAAAAAGCTCACTGTCTAGCTAAATTCCCTAGGTTCTCAAAACAAGTGTTTGTTTTTGTATAGAGAGAAAAATCTACAACCTGTTGTAGACCAGTCCCTGTGAATGTCTGCATTCTTGGCTCCCCTCTCAGAGTATTGAGGGATCTCTCAGGCATGAATTGAGTTGTATGAACCAGGGACTGGAAGGGGGTACAGTGGTCACAAGTGTGACAGTACTGTGATTGATGAAAACGGACACAAGCAAAGAATACAAGTCCCTCAAATGTAGGTGCATGACAAAGTTTACTTTACACACTAACAGCGATTCAGGGCAAGACTGACAGTGGCACAACCAAAGTGAGGGGCACACATACCTGCCAGACGGAGGAACCCACTTGGTTGATGATCGCTAAGCACCTGCTCAGGGAAAGATCTGCTGTGTCCCTCAGGAAGCTCCTTTTCTGCCACTGCCATGGAAAAAGATGTGAAACCCTGGTGGGCAGGCAGATTCTTAGAGTCTCCGGAACTGGGGTGGGATCATGAGGAAAACCCCAGACACTGCTAACTGATAACCTTTGAGACACTGCTGCTTAGTGCCAGGCTGGGTGAACCAAAGGTCCGTGTCCCAGGAGAGTGTCTCCCAGCAGCTCTGGCTTAGGGCAGCCAAGGTCTACTCATGCAATTAGCAGGGAGACCCTATAACCAACAGCATGAGAAGAGCTGAGACATGGTAGAAGAGCTGAGACATGGTGCTAAGACCCAAAATGACAGAAAGGCTGTGTCTCAAAGGTTATCAAATCGGAAACAGCCAGAAGCAAATTTCAAAGTGATGCCAAATCCTAGAAGCCAGGGCCAGGCAAAAGGGAGCCCAACTAAAATCTGGGACCAATGAATGGGGAAAGGGAAATAAAAGTCAGAAGAGGATCCTGAGCTACTACCTAGAATGTGTAGAGACTATAAAGAGAACTTTGTTAAACTTTTGTGTGTGTGTGTGTTTGTGTGTGTGTGTGCAAATAGGTTGATCCAGTGTAAAAGGTTAAGATCAATTGGACAGATAATAACTTATTTTGACTCATAGATAACATTTCTTTTTAAACTGTAGTTTTCATGTGCCTTCATCTTAGAAGTAACAGATATTGTGATATATTTCCTGAACCAAAAAAACAAAACATATGATCTTACAGTGTATCCAAATTGCTTAAAAATCAAGTCACCTTGGGAAATTTGACTACCATGATAATTTTAGATATATAGAGAGCACATACCTTTACTGAGCACCTCTAAAGTTCCCAGCATTTTGTTGAGTACTTTACATTAATTATCTCATTCAATCCTCACCCAAGGAAGAAAAATACTGAAATCAAGTGACTTGCCAAAGTCATGTGTATGGTGGTACAAGAATCTGAACTTGTGAAATCTGGGTCCAAAGTCTACACACTGAACTACACCAACTCATCACAGAGCTAACAAGGGTAGAGGACTATTTTTATTTGGCCAGGGGAAGAGGGAAGAGTATTCTGCCCATAGAGGATGCTTGGGAATCAGGTACTTACTTAGGGAATAGAAGGGGAGAAGAGAAAGAGTTGGCCACAGCTCCTGATGTTAAATGTTTCCTTATAACTCTGCTCTCCATAACACTGCACTGCCTGCTGATGTCGCAAGATCCCAACCCTCATTGTTCCTTCTCAGGACCTACTGAAGGGTAATTTGCACACCTAGAGTCTGCTGAAGTATTCTTACTACTCTTATCCTCAGAAATAAGCTCACATACCATGACTTCATGAATCAATTCCATCAATTTCATATCTGAAAATCTAAATAATACTTCTCTATTATTAAGAAAAAAGAGAGGTGCCTGCCATTAACAAACCACTATGTGCAAAAAATAGAATAACTCACTGGGACTACATTACTTTGTTTTCTTTTGGGTTAAGAATCCTTGCTGGAAAGGAAGCAGTTAGAGACCCAAATTAGAAGCTGGAGAGGACATTCACACCTAGTCACAGTCCCTAGCCACACTCTATGTGTAAGGTAAATAATAGACCACTTCTCACATTTCAGAAAAAAGAAAAATACTGTATGTGCTTGAAAAATATAGAATAAAATTATAAGGAATCGACAAAGTCAACCTACAAAAAGCTTTTTAAAGTCTAAGCATTAAAGTGACATACCTTCCTACCGAGAAATAAAAACAGATTATTAACTGATCCCCTACATGCATCTACATGCTTCAATTTAGGGTCATTCTTGCCAGATAATAAGGCCTAAGGGGAAAGAATCCCATATTAAAGTCCTGCTCACTCTCCCCCTTCACTCCAACCCTGCCCAGAAGGAAACCATGGTTAGGAAACCACATCTCCTCGTGACCTTCTCTTCAGTACTAAGTATCTACCTATAATGGTTGGTTGCTATGGATTTATGAAGATACAGTTTTATGGGCCACCCTGCTTGACTGGAGATTTTGAAACTGTTGAAAAGGGGCCATGTCTTGATATATGTGTTTGTAGTCCCTTCTACCTCTCTTCCTCAAAACCCAAGAGAAATGAAGGTATGGTCCCCAACCTGTCCTTCCTGAGACAGCCCACCACCTCCCACTCCACATGCTTTCCACTGGCAGGCTCATGCTCTCTGTCTCTCTTTCTGGGTTCTCTGGCTTCTTTCCCCACGGGACTCGGTAATGGACATGCAGCCTAGACCAACTCCCCACTAGGTTCTGAGACAAATTCTCTCTAGTTTCTTCCCTTCTATCTTGTGCTCACTTCAGCCTCTTGTTGGCAGATGTGGAGTAACAGGAATAAGACTCAGATCCAGGGACTTCCCTGGTGGTGCAGTGGTTAAGAATCCACCTGCCAATGCAGGGGACTTGGGTTCGATTCCTGATCCGGGAAGATCCCACGTGCTGCGGAGCATCTAAGCCCGTGCGCCACAACTACTGAGCCTGCACTCTAGAGCCCACAAGCCACATCTACTGAGCCTGCGTGCCATAACTACTAAAGCCCGTGCGCCTAGAGCCCATGCTCCACAACAAGAAGCCATCGCAATGAGAGGCCCATGCACCCCAACGAAGAGTAGTCCCCGCTCGCCACAACTAGAGAAAGCCCTCACAAAGCAATGAAGACCCAATGCAGCCATAAATAAATAAATAAATTTATTCAAAAAAAAAAAAAGATTCAGATCCAGGCTATGGAGTAGAAGTAAGCAGAGCAGGTATTTAACCCCTTTTAGTCCCTAGCTTCTCAGGCTTATGTAAAGAGTTCCTGGTGGGGTCCTTTCTAGCTCACTGAAATTCTTCACTGGGGATACACACACATCAGAGAAACATGGTGTATTTTCTTACTATTTATTTTTATTCTTTTCCATTATGGTTTATTACAGGATATTGAATGTAGTTCCCTGTGCTATTCAGTAGGATCTGGTTGTTTATCTATTTTGTGTATCGTAGTTTATATCTGCTAATCCCAAACTCGTAATTTATCCCTCCCCCAGCCCCTCTCCCCTTTGGTAACCACAAATTTGCTTTCTATGTCTGTGAGTCTGTTTCTGTTTTGAATTCTTACTATTTTCTCCACGCACTTTTTTTTTCGGGATCTGGTCAAGAAGATTGCTAGTGAGAGGCTGGATCCAGTTATTCCTGGATCCCAGATCTAATATGATCAAAATGGCATCTTAATCACAACACAGAAACCAAATACCTTATTTCAAGAAGAAATTTTAAGAGCTGGTGTACAATGTTTATATTCTCTTATTTCCTCAACCATGGTAATTGGCAAAGTTTCAGATGGTGGCTATTCCATCAACATGGATTCCAGAGGGAGGGGACTTGAGCAGAACTTCAGCCAATCCATGGTAGACACGTAGTGTAAAGTGAGAAGCAAATTTTGTTGTCACAGACCACAAGGATTTCACAGTTGTTTGTTATCCAGCATAATTTAACATGGTGATTGATTGGTGGTGGTGGTAGTGGTGGTGTTGGTTGTGTTTCAGGAGGATCCAGACCTAAGTGGCACATCAAATTTGGTGTGTTAAACTCTATAATTGGCAACATAGCCAGTATCATCCCCTTGAGAATGGCCTAAGATATGACTCAAACTATCCTAGATGTCTTCAGGCCTCCTAGTGGATACCAGCACTTTGGAAGCTGCAGCAAAAACTGCTTTCATCGAAGATTCTGCTCAAGTCTCTTCTGAGAATGTAAGCCCTGCAGCAAATGGGTTCACCACTGCTCCCACAATCTAGGGCCAGTGCCCCATCTACTGACACATACGATAATTCTGATGCCTAAACTTTTGTCTACACCCATCTTACATATAAGCTGTAAATGGAAAACATCTCTGCCCTGATATTACTCTCCTTTCCAGATGTTACAGTGCCTTTAATATTCCCACTTTCATTGTTCAAAGAATCAAGTGTTAGCCCTTAAATAGGAGTTTTCACAGCCTTGACAAAATAGTCATCCTACCTGTTTACATTTCCAAGTGAAACAGGAAGGAAGGGGGCAACCTTTAAAAGAATGACATACCCACAGTACATGACAAAAAGTAGTGAGAACCAACTAGGTCCAAGATGGTGGAAGATTCAACTTCCAGTAGAGCTTGTGCCTCATTATATGCTCATTGTATTACATTAGCATTAGTTAAATGACACACCCACCAGTGCCATGACACAGTGCCATGTCAGTGCCATGACAACCATAAAAGGTAAAAAAGTGGGTGGTAGCCCAATTCCTGGAAATCCCTGCCCCTTCCCCCAAATAATTGGAATAATCCTCCCACTCATTAGCCTATGAAATTACCCAGCCCATAAAAACTAACCACGCCATATTTCGAAGTTTCTTGCTTCTTGCCTTCTGAGATGGCCGATACTCTGTCAGTGGAGTGTGTTTCTCTCTAAATAAATCTGGTTCTTACCTATCCCTTCATCTCTAAATTCTTTCACAACAAAGAAAGAACCTTAAATTCACCGGGAACACAAGGACAACATCACAAGGTGACTTCCTTCATTTTGAACATCAAAAATTGTTAGAAAATTCTTCCTTATAAAAGGTTGAAACTTGCCTCCACATGCTTTTCTTTTATTCTAACTTTTAAAGTTTTGATCATTCTGTCTTGAAATTCTATTTTTTTCTAAGTTTCCTGGGGAAAGGTTAATCCTGGCAAAAAATGAGGATTTAAGGAAGTAGATTTAAAAGAGTTTGTAAAGCAGTTTGGTCATTTTGGGAAAGTTAACACAGATATACATTTATGTACTTTTCTGAATATTTGTTGTAATTTTTAACAGTTCAAAAAATATGTAGATGACTGATAAATGACAGTGATGGATGGATGTCTAGTTGAAGTATATGAAAATGTTATGTATAAGGCTTTGCTCTCATACTTGTTTTCTCACTTGTAGAACTATGTTCTCAGAGGAACTACTTGCTCAGATAGAATGTACCTCGAGGATCAGCAAGTTTTTCTCCTTTGGGAAGATAGGGAGTTTGTTGCAATGTGTGGAACCTGAGGTATCTGTGGAGAATTAAGTATTCAGGATATTAGAGATGAGGAACTTGGAAAAAGCTTGGAATGCAGATATCTATATCATATGTGTCATTCTATAAATGGTGTGCTTAGAAAAAAAAAAAAAAAAGAGTTTGCAGAAAAATATTCTCTCTCTGGGTCCCTGGAGTTTGTCCTGGATTCTGAGTCATGTAATGGTGTATAATACTTCCAGTGGTGGAGAAAAAACTGCCCCTACACAAATGGAATTAGACCAAGAGAGGCCGAGGCAGGAAGCCAGCCTGGGCTGGTGCAGAAGGTATTTTCTGTGTACTGCTCTCTTTCCTTTATCTTTCTACCTTTAGTAAAGACTTGTTACAAATAACAGTCTTATCTTGGATCATTAAAACCCGTTAGTCTGCAAACTCAATGAAGGCAAGGACCATGGTCCTTTTTGCTTACCTTTCTATCTGCGTTGCCTAGCCCTGAGCCTAGCATATATTAGGCACTCAATAGCTATTTGTTGAATGAATGATGAAATAGCTATGTAGGAGATTAGGAAGTGGTCTGGGCTTATCTTGGGGCTTCCAGGGGGAAATAATTTAACTTAACATTTGCAAAGGGTCATGCCTTATTTCAGACTGATGTCAGGTGCAGGGAGGCTCAATCTTGTGTGTTCGTGAGTAGAGAGAAGGAACATTATATTATATCAGAAGAGGCAGTGATGGAAGCCTGGCAGGATGGCAGCATCCTGGGTCTGCATGGACAGTGTGTTCAGAGCAAAACTCCAGGGAAGCACTAGGTAGGAAAGCAGTACTCAGCCTCCTTAGAACAAGTAGGGGAGTGGTTTTCCACATGCACTGAGGTTAGGGTCAGGTGGGTGGAAGAGGGAAGATAGTTAGGGAAGGGGTATATAAGCAAGTCTCAAACCCTGAAGCCAAGTGGAATTTGAACAACAGGGTCAGTCAATGTCTTACTCTTTGGGTAATTTGAGCTTATTACATTGTCTCTTCCCATACCCCTGATCTTTAGTCTATGCTCCCCTTTGATTTAATTTGGAGTTAGAGTCCAGATAAAACTAACCTAATTTCTTAGCGGTCCAAGAAATCAAGGTTCACTTTGGTCTGAGCCAGACTTCTCAGGGCTGCTCTAACAACTTTAGGATGTACCTCCAATACAAAATGAAGTTCAAAGTGAGCTTATCTTAGGACTTCCCTGGTGGCGCAGTGGTTAAGAATCCGCCTGCCGGTGCAGGGGACAGGGCCTCCAGCCCTGGTCTGGGAAGATGCCACATGCAACGGAGCAACTAAGCCCTTGCACCACAACTACTGAAGTCTGCGTGCCTAGAGCCCGTGCTCCACAGCAAGAGAAGCCACCGCGATGAGAAGCCCGTGCACCGCAACAAAGAGTAGCCCCCACTCGCTGCAACTAGAGAAAGCCCGTGCACAGCATCAAAGACCCAACGCAGCCAAAAATAAATTAATTAATTAATTTTTTAAAAAAATTAAGGGAACAAGGAAAAAAAAAGTGAGCTTATCTTGGGTTAAGGAGGGTGAAGGGAATTGTTTTAGTAGTTCAACAGCCTGTATTCATTTACATAGCTGTTACTAAAAGAACTGTAACAAATGTATTGATATTATTGTTTTATTATGGAGAATTTCAAATACACTCAAAAGCAGATAAAATGATATAATGAATTCCCAGGTATCCATCCGATGCCAATAACCATAAGCCCATGGCCAATTGTGCTATATCCTCACCTCCATCTGTTCCTTCCCCTCCACTATATTGAAGCAGATCCCAGATATCATATGATTTCATCTATAAATATTTCAGTGTGAGGCTCTAAAAGATAATAACTTGTCTTTAAACATAACTAAAATACCATTATCACACCTAAAAATAATTAGTTAATATCAAACATGTACTTTCAACTATTCATCTAATAAATTTTACAGATAGGTTTTCTTCCCCTTGCTTATTTTAATCAGGAGTGAAATTAGAGCCACCTATGGTAAAATGATGGTAGTCTTTTGAGTTTCTTTTAATTTTGAGATTCCGCTTTCATCTTTTTTTTTTCCTCTTGCAATTTATTTGTTGAAGAATTGTGCTTTTATGTCCTGTAGAATTTCTCAGTCTGAGTTTGATTATATCTCCTCAGTATAGTCTAACATGTTCTTCTGTCCCATGGATTCTCTGTAAATCAGTAGCTGGATCTAAAGGTTTGATCAGATTCAAGTTTAGTATTTTTTTTTGAAATATATTGATTTCTACAAAAAAAAAAAAGTTCACCAGAATAATCTCAGTTTTGGCCAAAAGCTTACTGACAAATTTATTTTTCTAGAATTTGTACTAGAAGATATTGCACAAAGCATCAAAAAATTTAGAATTTATAACTAGACATCAGACTCTGGGTTCTGTGGGAAAGAATACACACACACACACGCGTGTGCACACACACACACACACACACAAAATAAACCAAAATAAACACCACCAAAAATAAACACAAGAAAAATTCAAGTAACAACAACAACACTTAGTATCTAAGAAATGCCAAACCTGAATTAATTAAAACCTGAATTAATTACATGCCCTTTAAATTGAAGGCTTAAATATTCAATACCCTATTTTATATTCAAAGAACTGAGCTTTTATCCCCCAGGTTTTGATTCAGTTTGCCTCAGCTACCACTAGAGGGAAGCCAAGATACATCTAAAAAACCCACTTTAAAAAACAGCACTCAAACCTGAAAGATGTAAATTTTCTGTTTCTTTAACATATCAAAATTCAATATTAAAAATTATTTATTTTGCATTTTACAAGGAAACATTATACTAAAGTAGTTTCATATCTGAGCTCTGCCTATATATAGTGTGGAGAAAAAAACAGCCTTATGTGTTCTGTACAAAGCATTATATATGACACAAAACGTACCTCTGAAGGCTTCCTTCACCCCAGTCCTTTTAAAGACAAGGAAAAGTATAAGAACCTAAGTAAAAATTATTTCATGGTGGCTGAATTAAGGTGTTTTTAAGAAATTTAAGTACTTTTAAAGAATGCAATACCCCTTCCAAATTATAATTTTAATTATAATCAACTCCCTTCCAAATTATAATTTTGAAAAAACTGTAAAAGAAGCATAGAGAAATCCAATAAATTTCTATTTTTCCAATGATGATTAATTTATTTTGGAGGGGTTGAGGAAGATATATCAAATTCTTTCCCTCCAAAAAGTAAGTCAATACTCCTTTGCTGTAGGGCTAAGCACATGCTTCATTAACTTTGGGATAATCCAGCTCTGCTTCCTGTCCTCCAAATAATTAGCTAAAATGAACTAACTAACCTCTCCATTTACCACAATAATGCTTACATTAACATAGCTCTTTGATTTATAACTCATTTTCACATGCTATTTCATTTATCCTCAAAACTTTATAATTGAAGATTATTAATCCCACTTTAAAATAAACCAACACTGCAGGCAGTGAAATATTTTTTGCAAAGTTCAACAATGGTAATCTGCATAAACAGGACTCAAATCCAGAACTTCTAACTTCTAAAACTCAGGTACTTTGGGACTCCACTGAGAAAACGATTGCTAACAATTTCAGTTCCCCCATGAAGTAGCCTGTGTCCTGATATAAATGCTTGTAAGACTCTTAAAAGCATCAAAGTGACTCTTATGCTTTCCACCTCAGTACACTTGGCAAGGGACTATGGAAGCCTGCACTGAATGACCAGTCTTAGTGCCAATGGAAGACACATCCCGGCTCCTTGGCTCTTTCAAGACAGAGGACTCATAGCGCAGACTGCCCTGGGGGCATGCCCAATGGAGTACATCTCTGAGAGGCAAACAGATGGTGCAAAAGCTGGAGTTTTTTCATGGCAATCATAAATGTGCCTTTAATCACTGATCATGAACATCTCCACTAGATGATGGGGGCAGAGAGAAGTATCAACCATAAACCCACAGAATTAAAACTCCAGTCCAGGGCCAACTGGTGTGCTGATGGATTTTTAACAACCAGCTCTACCAGAGGGGAGGAAAGAAAGGCCCTAATTTATAGTTTGCCATTTCCAGTGGTGTAAGTACTCCCATTACGGCCAATTTCAATCTACCAAGCATCACTGAATGTGGAGTTGAGAAGCAATGCTAACAATCAGCTCTGCACACCACTCCCCCACCCCTATGCTTAGAGCACTCACTCTGGCCTTCCTCTGGTTGTTTAAATATTAGAGGCAGGCCTGATGGGAAAAACATCTTTTCCTCCTAGGGATTCTAGGAGGATGGCTTTTCCATGAGCACAACTGGCTTCCTGGGCCATCCCTCCCTTCTCGTGGGTGGTGAAGAGCTGATTTATCTAATTGGGGCACTGGGGAGAAGAAACTCAGTGTGCTGGTCTTCCCCTTCTCTCGGATCTGCCTGCCTGAAGACAGTGTGCTTTCTGCTTTGCGGTCGTGAGATAAAAGTCAGTGACCTTATGTCATAGTTTGCCCAGAACAGTCCTGGCATTTCATCCTACTAGCTCCTCCTTTAACTCTCAAAAGTGTCTTGGTTTGGAATACAAATTATGTCACCCTAGGTAAAAGGGACTGCCCCTGAAGAGCAAGGCCTGGAGAAAGGTTACCCATTTCTGGGTGCAGTCCTAGGAAACCCTTTGTTACCACAAAATTGAGCCACATTTTTATTTCCATCTTCTTTTTTTTGGTGGGGGGGGGGGAATGCGGGCCTCTTACTGTTGTGGCCTCTCCCGTTGCGGAGCACAGGCTCCAGATGCGCAGGCTCCGCGGCATGTGGGATCTTCCCGGACCAGGGCACAAACCTGTATCCCCAGCACTGGCAGGCGGACTCTCAACCACTGCGCCACCAGGGAAGCCCTATTTCCATCTTCTTGACACTATTCTCTAGCGCTAATTATATTCCAAACCAAGGAAGTAACAACAGGCATTATTTGGGGAGATTTTTAAAACATTAACAAACTGAGTGCCCTGAAAATTGACTGGCTGTGGCTCCTGGACAAGAATGAAGTCCACACACATAGATACAAAGGAGACCAGGTCCCCTCAACAAGGACGCACAAGCTCCCAAATCTACATTAAGTAAACAAAAGATAAGAAGTTTTAGTGAGAACTTACCCATCAACAACACTGCTACATTAGAAGTTTAGAATTAAATAGGGGTGACTTTCTAAGGTATAAGTCACAACCACAGATATGTAGGACACATCATACTCTTTGTCATTGCCTAAGTGGATTTATGCTAGCTACCTTTAGAGGGACCTGCTGATCTCCAAATACCATTTTTTCTCAACCTTAGCTGCCCTTTCGCCCTACAAATAAACTCCACTTTCTTCAGCCCCCCATCTGTGTAGCTACATAGATGAAGCTGTGGAACACCCAAGTGGCACTCACAGTAAAATTACAAAGCTTTTAATATTTGTGAAGCACTTAAATTGTACTATTTCAGAATGTATCCCTAAACTACCTTCTCATCTTAAATCAAAGACCACCTGACCATATATTTAGAGCAAACATGGAATTGATCATTTATTTTTTAAAGGTCACACCCAATTACAAAGAATCACAACTGACTCATACAGCTCAACAGCAAAAACCCCAAATAACCCAATTAAAAAATGAACAACCTGACTAAACATTTTTCCAAAAAAGATATATGAATGGCCAACAGGTATATGAAAAGGTGCTCAACATCACTAATCATCAGGGAAGTGCAAATCAAAATCACAATGAGATATCACCTCATACCTGTTAGGATGTCTATCATCGTTTTAAAACTAATAAAAAATTTTCAGTAAAGTTGCAGCATACAAAAATCAGTTACAGGGACTTCCTCAGTGGTCCAGTGGTAAAGAATATGCCTTCTAATGCAGGGGACTCAGGTTCGATCCCTGGTTGGGGAACTAAGATCCCACATGCCAAGGAGCAAATAAGCCCGTGCACCACAACTACTGAGCTCTCATGCCTCAATGAGAGAGCCCGTGTGCCACAAACTACAGAGCCCACTCGCTCTGGAGCCCACACACCACAACTACAGAGCCCATGCACCCTAGAGAGAGAAAACCTGCACGCCACAACTAGAGAGGCCTGTGTGCCACAACGAGCCCACGCACCACAACAAAAAAGATCCCGTGGGCTTCCCTGGTGGCGCAATGGTTGAGAGTCCACCTGCCAATGCAGGGGACACGGGTTCATGCCCCGGTCCAGGAAGATCCCACATGCTGCAGAGTGGCTAGGCCCGTGAGCCATGGCCGCTGAGCCTGCGCATCCAGAGCCTATGCTCCACAACGGGAGAGGCCACAACAGTGAGAGGCCTGCATACCACAAAAAAAAAAAAAAAAAAAAAAAAGATCCCACATACCTCAACGAAGATCTCACATGTTGTAAGTAAGACCCAACGCAGCCAAAAGAAGAAAAGAAAAGAAAAGAAATAATAAAAGAAAAGAAAAAAACAGTTTACTTTTTTAATGAACTACTATCATACACTAATAATGAACTATCATAAAGAGAATGCATTATGAGTAATGAACTATCGTAAAGAGAAATAATGAACTATCAAAAAGAGATAATGAATACGATCATATTCATACTCATATTATGAATAATGAACTATCATAAAGAGAAATAAGAAAAAAATCTTATTTACAATTGCATTAAAAGAATAAAATACTTAGGTATAAACTTAACCACGGATATGAAAGATCTGTATGCTGAAATCTATAAGATGTTGATGAAAGAAATCAAAGAAGACACAAATATTCTATGCTCATGGATTGAAAGAATTAATATATTTTTTAATATCCTTACCTACCCAAAGTGATCTACAGATTCAATGCAATCCCTATTGAAATTCCAATGTCATTTTTCAGAAAAAGGAAAAATAATCCTAAAATTTGTATGGAAGCACAAAAGACCCCAAATAGACAAAGTAATCTTGAGGCAGAAGAACAAAGCTGGAGGCATCACACTTACTGATTTCAAACTATATTACAGAGCTATAGTAATCATAACAGTATGGTACTGGCAAAAAATAGACACATAGATCAATGGAACAGAATAGAGAGCCCAGAAATAAACCCATGCATATATGGTCAATTAACTTATGACAAAGGAGGCAAGACTATACAAAGGGAAAAGGATAATCTCTTCAATAAATGGTGTTGGGAAAACTGGACAACCACATGCAAGAGAATGAAACTGGACCACTACCTTATACCATACACTAAAATAAACTCAAAATGGATTAAAGGGCTTCCCTGGTGGCGCAGTGGTTGAGAGTCCGCCTGCCGATGCAGGGGACACGGGTTCGTGCCCCGGTCTGGGAAGATCCCACATGCCGCGGAGCGGCTGGGCCCGTGAGCCATGGCCGCTGAGCCTGCGCGTCCGGAGTCTGTGCTCCGCAGCGGGAGAGGCCACAGCAGTGAGAGGCCCGCATACAGCAAAAAAAAAAAAAAAAAAAAATGGATTAAAGACTTAAATTTAAGACCTGAAATTGTAAAACTCCTAAAGAAAACATAGAGGGTAATCTCCTCAACATGGGTCTAGGCAATGATTTTTTTGGACTTGACACCAAAAGCAAAGGCTACAAAAGCAAAAATGAACAAGTGGGACTGTATCAAACTAAAAAGCTTCTGCACAGCAAAGAAAACCATCAACAAAATGAAAAGACAACCTATGGAATGGGAAGAAATATTTGCAAATGACATATCTGATAAAGGGTTAATATTCAAAATATATAAAGGTCTCACACAACTCCATGGCAAAAAAAAAAAACAATTCCATTTTAAGATGGGCAGAGGAACTGAATAGACATTTTCCAAAGAAGATACACAAATGGCCAACAGATACATAGAAAGATGCTCACTAATCATCAGGGAAACGCAAATGAAAACCACAATGAGATATCACCTCACACCTGTCAGAATGGCCATATCAAGAAGACACAAATAACAAGTGTTGCTGAGGGTGTGGAGAAAAGGGAACCCTCTTGCACTGTTGGTGGGAATGTAAATTGATACAGCCACTATGGAGAACAGTATGAAGGTTCCTCAAAAAATTAAAAATAGAACTACCACTGGACCCAGCAATCCCACTTGTGAATGTATATACAAAGAAAATGAGAACAGAATATCAAAGAGATATCTGTATTCCCATGTTCATTGCAGCATTATTCACAATGGCGCCAAGATATGAAAACAAATTGTCCATCCACTGATGAATGGATAAATCAGATGTAAGATACACACACACACACACACACACACACACAC
The DNA here is from genome assembly GCF_000442215.2 of Lipotes vexillifer. Taxonomy (NCBI): domain Eukaryota; kingdom Metazoa; phylum Chordata; class Mammalia; order Artiodactyla; family Lipotidae; genus Lipotes; species Lipotes vexillifer. Next base: position 817,942 of record NW_006792529.1, read on the forward strand.
ACACACACACACATATACTGGAGTAGCATTCGACCTTAAAAAAAAAAATCAAAGGAAATCCTGCCATTTTCAACAACATGGATGGACCTGGAAGGCATTATGCTAAGTAAAATAAGTTAGACAGAGAAAAGACAAAGTGAAACAAGCCAAACAGCATGATATCACTTATATGTGGAATCTTTTTTAAGAAAGGTCAAACTCATATAAACAAAGAGTAGAACAGTAGTTGCCAGGAGCTGGGGGAAGTAGGAGAAATGGGGAGAAATTGGTAAAAGGGTACAAACTTTCATTTTCAAGTTCTAAGTACAGCATGGTGACTATAGTCAATAATACTGTATTATATAATTGAAATTTGCTAAGAAAGTAGTCCTGAGGCTTTCTCAGAAAGATAGCAAGGAAGGAAGGAAAGAGGGAGGGAGGAAGGGAAAGAAAAAGAGAAAGGGAGGGAGGGAGGAAGGAAGGAAAGAAGGGAGGGAGGGAGAGAGGGAGGGAAGAAGAGGGGAAGGAGGGAGGGAGGAAGAAAGAAAGAAGAAACGGAGAAAAATTACTACTGGGTGTCCACACCCTTTTGCAATTAGAATTTTAAGTGAAATATTCCTTTCAAGCAAGTTAGCTGCCACCTATGCTTTTGAACTCCTCCCAATCAATGTCTGGAGAGTGTGGAGTAGCTGGACCTCAGGGTAACACACACAGAGACAGACACTTACAGAAGGCACAGGGCAGAAAGTTGCACAAAAGAAATGTGGCTCTGTGTCCCAGATTATTGTAATCAATCATTAAAGGGGAGATTTATTCTATCCTGGCTCTGCCTAACTATGGTCAGCAGTGGCTGAGTTGCAAGAGCACCAGGAAACCAGACTTAAGTTCCTGACCAAAGGCAGGGTGGGGAGGAATTCAGCAAGAACATTTCCAAACAATTCTGCTGATGCATTTGTTGGTTCGGTTACTTTCTTGCCAGGGCCACACATACACACCCATAGGCGGTGCCTCCAGATCATGAAATGTAGTGGAAATGTGTCAGTTGTTCAGTCAATATCAGCAAGACAAAAGGCCACCCATATAATTCACTGTCCAAAGATGATTTTTTTTTTTTGCTGTAATAATTGATTTTGGTTTCTTGCTATAAACTACTAGTCACCTATCTAGCATATAGTCTCTTCTTTTTCCTTAATAACAGAACTTTGATTTTATTCCAAGCAGTGGTGTGTCCACCAAATGACTGCATTTACTAACATCTCCTGCAGTTAGGGATGGTTGAAGAACAGTAAGTGGGCCTTTAGAGAAAACTCCTTAAGACACACAGCTGCAGTATGCCTTTTTGTCCTTCCTGCTTCCTGCATGGAACATGCATATGATGTCTCAAATCCTAGCAAATATCTTAGACCATAAGATAACCTTGGGGATGGAAACCACATGCTATGGATGGTGGAGAAATAAGAGAAAGAGCCTGGGTCCTTGATGCCACTTTAGATGTCCCATCTAAAGCCTGGGGTATCTCTCTTCAGCCTTCCTTTATGAAAGAAAAAAATAAAAGTCCAACTTGTTAAATTCCTATCTGTGTTAACCAGCAACTGAATGTAGTTTACAGCTAATATGCCAGCTCTACAAATCACCCAAGTTACCTGAAATCTGCTCAATATCCATTTCATTTTGGGATACAGAAACAAAGCTTTAAAACTAACCATGATAGTTATGGTGATTTGATTCGCAAACCAAAAACTAGGCCACACAATAAGAACAGTTTGCATCTACTTATGGAAGAAGCAGATCATCAGCTCATTTGAAATCACGGCTGTGCTAGAACACTCATCATATGATTCTACTTGAGTTATTAAGTTCAAGCACGTTGCAGTAATCCTGACCTGATTTTCCACTTCATCAGAAAAAAGATAAGTTTGGGTACTGGGTGATACACACTATTTTAACCAGGAGCTTCAGTTTAATACATAATCTCCAAGAGTAATTTCACAAAGGGCTCTGGGGCTCCTGAAACTCACATCCCCCCATAAACTTTGGTAATTTTATAGTAATTACACCTATGCTTCTCTCTCTGTACCCAGGGAGAAGCATTATTGGCACCTTATCCTATAGAACTCAGTTCTACACATTTAATATTTGCCTTATCTAAGCCCTCTATATCTGTTTCCCCATAGAAGGATAATAATACTTACCTTCCCTCCAAGGTGTGTTGTGATGTTTAATTAATGTTTACAAAGTATGTAGTAAGCTGCAGATGAAAGATGCTAATGAAGCATAAAGTAGTGTCATTAGTCTGACTCATCAGTTACCCTTATTAGGTATGCAAAATGAAAGTCATGTTGCTACAACTAAAATAGTTATAAATACATATTAGGTCAAATATAAATCCCAGAGAAACTTAAATCTATATACCACATCTACAAAGCAAATACCTGAAGCTCCTCATTATTAGAGCACTGTGCTTTTTTTCTCTAACACTTGAAACCCCTTAACTTTTAAGAATAGAAACTGATTAGGTTAGGGTAATGATGAAAATATGATATCTTTGGTAAAGATCTGAAGTTCTTTATACCTTAATATGAATATAAAGGTTCAGTCTGAAGTTATGTGAAACTCTATACAACTTGGAAAACTTTTGATTCTTCTGCAATTGAAACTAGCAAGAATAAAAAAAAAAAGAAACTAGCAAGAATACTCTGAATTTCACAGGAAATTTAAACAATAAAATGATAACCTTGAAAGTTTAGTACAACCGTTTCTTGAGTTCAGATGTGCACTATGTTGAGGTGCATGCTATTTTATATAGTCTCAACAATTTTCAACTAAATATACAACTATATATAATAAGTACATACTAAGATTTTACATATTTCCAAACCAAGGAATCATTTACACTATATACTCTGTTTTGGCATATAAAACTAAAATATTTTATTGTGTGACATAGGGCTCTTTTTCAAGCTCTATATCCTAACGCCCCCTTGCTGTGCAGCAGAAAGAGAATTAGGAAATAGGAAGAGCACTATGATAAGATAAGAAAGGTTCATTCTCCTACAGTTATTTGGGGGTAAATCCATACTATCCATCCATAGCTTACCCTGGGTGTACAGTTTCAAAGAGAACTAATAGTCTTAAGAGAGAAAACACCACACAAACACACACACACATGCACATGTACACATATATTACTGTGCAAAGAATGAACTCCATTTGGTTCCGAAAGACATTGCAACAGGATTCATCATTATATTGTGTCAGAGAATTAAATGACTGTCTTTCACTCAGAAAGTACATAGTTGAACTTTTCTTCCAACTTCCACAAAATGTGTTCAGTTTGGAAACTTATGATCTAGTTAGGTTTACATGGAAGGTAAAAAGACTCACATATGGGGCTTCTCTGGCAGTCCAGTGGTTAAGACTCCATGCTCCTAATCCAGGGGGCACAGGTTGGATCCCTGATCTGGGAACTAAGATCCCACATGCTGCATGGCACATCCATTTCATCCCCCAAAAAGCACAAAGTTAATATTCTCCTGAGTTGAAAGTAAAAACTTTTTGGAGTCGCTTAACCCCTTATAAGAAAAAAAAATTTTAAGAGAGAAAGAGAGAGTAGGTAATTGCATTACAGAACAGGAACAACTTTTAAAGGTCAGAGGATTTGATGACATCTTAACCAGTCCAGATATAAAGTCACCCAAGTGTTAGAAATAATCTGAAATTATTTGCTTCTACCTCTTCGATGACTGCTTTACTCATCTCCATTTCTTCTTTTCTTCCTTAAATGTGTTGTGACCCATATGTTTACAAGCTGGATGTCCCCAAAATAGTCACCACCCCCTTCTATGGCCACATATTTTTGCATATATTATGTGAATTAAAATGGAAAGAATCGCTATCCTGCATATGATGGAAAACCAGTATCTCCCATCTCATCCCTAATATCTTCATGAACTCTAAAGGAACTTAACATTATTCTGAGTCACTTCCTCAGATTTCTTGCTTCTGCTGAATTCTCAACTGTCATCTTTGTCTTTCCTTAAGTTTACTCCATATTGATTCAACATAGAATACATCCCAAAACACTAATTTCCCCAAAACACTAATCCCAAAAGATCTAATCACACTATAACTGTGATCATACATCTTTACTGAAGTTTCAGTAACAACATGAGGTAAGAGAATGTACTATATCACAGCACAACATAACAAAAGATTAAAAATTGAATTCAGTATTCCTGCTATTCAAAAACAAATTTTCCCCATTTTAATGTGCTTGGAATTTTGATATATCTTACAATAAATCTGTAAAATTAAAGTATTGTCATATTTTCTCTTGAAAAAATTTATTAAATTGACAGTCTATTATATTATCCATAGTATCCTAAAGTCAAAGGGATTTGATCAAAAAAAAAAAGCACCTGTGTCCTTAAAAGTCCAAAGCCATACCCAGAATCAGAAACTTCGCACTGATCATCTTGTTTGGGATCCTTGTCCCTGTCCACTCCAACATCCACTCCATTCCCTCCCATTTTTTCCTATCTTCCAGGTTTTCCCAGTTCTTAGAGGTCTTCACCCTCTTCCTCCAGATTGCTCCTGTAAGCCTCACAAACGTTCTTGTTTACTTGTCTTTCTGTCTCCCCTAGACCCCTTTTACGCTCTGAATTTTTTTTTTTTTTTTCCTTGCGTTATGCGGGCCTCTCACTGTTGTGGCCTCTCCCATTTGCGGAGCACAGGCTCCGGACGCGCAGGCTCAGTGGCCATGGCTCATGGGC
>NW_006792529.1:822711-852088 GCF_000442215.2 Lipotes vexillifer
TTTTTTTCCAGGACAATATGGCCCATCAAGGGGACTGACGAAAGGAAAAGTTTTTTTTTTTTTTTTTTTTTGCGGTACGCGCCCTCTCACTCTTGTGGCCTCTCCCGTTCCGGAGCACAGGCTCCGGACACGCAGGCTCAGCGGCCATGGCTCACGGGCCCAGCCACTCTGCCACATGTGGCATCTTCCCGGACCGGGGCACAAACTCGCATCCCCTGCATCGGCAGGCAGACTCTCAACCACTGCGCCACCAGGGAGCCCGGAAAAGCTTTCTTTTTGAGAAATTTTCTTGATAGATTTTATTTTCCTCTTTGCTTTCCCTTTATTTCAATTTTTAAAAATGTTTTAAATTGAGATATAATTGACATATAACATTGTATAAGTTTAAGGTATATAACATGTTGATTTGATAAATTTATATATTGCAAGATGATTACCACCACAGCATTAGCTAACACCTTTATCACATCAAGTAATTACCATTTCTTTCTTGTGAGAACATTTAAGATCTCAATAGCTTTTAAATGTACATGTCCTCCCACCACCCCATCAAATTTTCAAATTAACTTTCTTACTACATAGATTTCTTCCCGCACCTGTAATTAATATTCTTCTCTTTTTACATTCTTTCCCTTGGGGTCCTTACCCAGTTGGATAGCAAATGGCTCCCACCTTTCCATCTTCAACTTTTATTTCTCTTTCATATTCTGGACTTACATCTCCATTCTGAAGGATATCTTCACCAAAACTTACCACACAGACTTCAAAGTCAGCACATAATCAAAGGAAAATAAGGAATCTTTTGTGAGGCTCTTATTCCATGTGGATCATCAATATGGACTACAGAGTAAAGTAACAAAGGTTTACTCTAGGAAGAAGACTGGGATCCAGGTGTCAAGGCCCCCAAGGATGTGAAGTGACTTTCTGCCAGTCAAAAGATCATGGTTTATCAGATGCCTCTGAAGTCTCAAAGCAGGGACTGCTGATAGAGGATTGTAGAACAGTAATTTAAAGGTGAGTATTGAAATCAACCTAGATGTCTACAACTTCAAAGTCATGATACACAAAATTAAAGGCATCATCTTCTGTTCCTGACTTTTCCATTTCTGTTAATGGAACTCTTATTTTTCTGGTCACACAATTTCAAAAAATTTAGCTTTGACTCTTCTGTCTTGATCTTACCCTATATTCCTTCAATTGTCTAGTTCTTTCACTTCAGACTCTAAAATGTCCTTTCCCTTTGCTACCTCATAATCTTTCAGTAAAAATGGGCACCCAAAATTTCTCTCTTTCCTCAGATTTCTTTTTTCATTTAATCCAATCCTTCCCATCTACTGCTACCAGTAAACAGATTTTCATAAAGTACAATGCTTATGATATCATTTCCCTATAAAATCTTCGAAGGTTCTTGTACACACTCCATAGTAAACTCCCTGTTGCCAAATCCAAGGGTCGATTCTCAGTCTTTATTTTATTCAACCAGTCAAAACCATTTGACAACTAATCTCTAATTTGGATTTCTGCAATTGGTCTCCCATTTCAATCCTTACTTAATAATTTATTTCATAAACAGCTATGGTGATACTTTAAAACATAAGTCAGATTATGTCACTATCCTAATAAAGTCCTCCAATGGCTTATTTCTATCTCACTTAGGGTGAAATTCAAAGCACTTACAATGGTCTGCAAGACCCTATATGATGTGCTTGGCTACTCACTACCTCTCTGCCTCATCCTCCATCTTTTTTTAACCCTAATTCTAGCCATACCTGTAGTCTTACTAAAGGACAACAAAATGCTCTCACCTCTGGGGCTTTGCAATAGCAGTTCCCTTGACCTGAGTGCCGCGTGCTCTCTCTGACTCACTCAAATGTCTATTCAAATATGACTTCTCTCTCCACTCTGTTTAACATTCCCACAGCCTACCCAGGCACTCCCTATTCTCCATAACACTTAGCACCATTTGCAATATTATATTTGCGTAATATTCTATATTGTCTGTTTCTTCCCACTAGAATATAAGCTTCGTGACAGTAAGATCTTTGTTTCTTTTACAGCTGTAGTCCCTGAGACTAAAAGAGTACCTTGTACTTAGTAGATATCCAATAAATATATGCTGAATGAATGAATGAATCTGTCACAGAAAGACCCTTCCAACAGAAACCCCATGCTAGCACGGTGGAGCCGAACCTGTTGGCCAAGTACCTGGGAGGTATTGGAATAATGTAAAGGGGCCTGAGAATCCACATAAGTCCAATTATTCTCTGTAAACTAAACAAATTTCTGCTATGTATATATGTTAACTTAAAAACAATTGTTAAAAAGTATATTTTATCATCGTGTATTTTCTCAATCAAAGGCACTAACAATGCAGTCACTGTTACGTAAGGGCCTATTGATTTATTTCTTATTAACAGGAAATTTTCATACTCAAAAACATTAGGAACCCTACTGTGCTGGCCAAATGAAACCCCTGTCTTTTCTCTAGGTTGTCCATTAACCTTCACACCTGTGCCTTTGCTCACATTTGTATCTTAACTAGAAAAACCTTTTCCTCTCTTCTTCCTCCTCTTCCCACCCCACCCTTTAATTGCTTTGCCTTCCCAAATCTTTTTTTTTTTTTTTCTTTTTTTGTTTATTTATCCACTCAGGCCTCAACAGTCCCTTCAGCATCTGTGGCAGAAGCAGCAATATTCTAGCAGCAGGATTCAGCTAATCATTCAGTCTGATAGGTGGCAGAACATACCACGCGGGCCTCTCACTGCCGTGGCCCCTCCCGCCGCGGCGCACAGGCCCCGGACGCGCAGGCCCAGCGGCCATGGCTCACAGCCCAGCAGCTCCACGTCACGCGGGAACCTCCCCGAGCGGGGCACGAACCCACGCCACCCGCATCGGCAGGCGGACTCCCAACCACTGTGCCACCAGGGAAGTCCCCAAATCTTAAATCGTCATCATTTACTTCTGAATGAGCATGTTCCTCAGTGAGAGCTGGCAATGAGACCCATGATGACTGCCTGTGGTGCGGGATGGGTAGGAAGGAAGTGCTAGTTTGTCTAGAGTACCCCCTGATTAAATGTCCCAAACAGAGCCTTCCCACCAGCAAAGCCCATCCACTCAGCGTTCCCCCATGACACAACATGCTAATTCTTGACCCTGCACTATTTTTTCATACCAACCAAAGTTCTCTGCCCACTGCTCTCTGCCAAATATCTCCTACCACATCCTCATTTTGATTCAACCGTCACATATTTCTGTAAGCTTTCCTGGTTAACCAACACCACGTTCTTATCATTCCTCTATGGTCTTCAACAATGAACAATTTTCAAGTAAATTTTCTACCCTGGTAACTTATTTTGTAACAGTTTCCTTTTTATCATTTGTTCTCTTAAATGTGAATTCCTGCCTGAGATATAAGTGCCTCATAAATTTCTTTTCTTTTGTAGGTCTCTTTCCATTATACCATAGTGCCTAGTACTATACTAGATACAGAAGAGATATTGAAAACTATGCTGTGAACCCACTGTTCCACTAAAAGTTTTTCTATAACAAACATGGGCAAAGTTTTAAAGTATCAACAGACTGAAAGAAAAAAATATAATGTATGTATGTGTGTTTGCACACACAGTTTAGACACCTGCGTATAAATTGTAAGGTCCAAGGGGATATGGTTGAGGACCTGACCACACTTGCTACAATATACATAAAAATATGAGAATCTGTATGCATGAGAATATAAAACAAATATATATCAGGAAAAGATTGATGATTTAGATTGATAAAAACTTATGCATTATAAATAATATCACTGGCAATGTTTTTAAAAGGAGCACAATGAAATATTAGCCATAAAAAAGAATGAAATCTTGCCATTTGCAACAATATTGGATGGAGCTAGAGGGTACTATGCTAAGTGAAAAAAGTCAGACAAAAAAAGACAAAAACCAAGGCTTGCCTGGTGGTGCAGTGGTTAAGAATCCGCCCGCCAATGCAGGGGACACGGGTTCGAGCCCTGTTCTGGGAAGATCCCACGTGCCGCAGAGCAACTAAGCCCATATGCCCGCGTGCCTAGAGCCCGTGCTCCACAACAAAGAGAAGCCACCACAATGAGCAGCCCGCACACCACAATAAGAAGCCCACACACCACAACGAAGAGTAGCCCCCTCTTGCTTCAACTAAAAGAAAGCCCATGTGCAGCAACAAGGACCCAATGCAGCCATAAATAAATAAATAAATAAATTTATTTAAAAAAAGAAAAAGAGAAAAATCATATGTTTAATTTATATGTGGAATCTAAAAAACAAAACAAATGAACAAACAAAACACAACAGAAACATACATACAGAGAGCAAACTGGTGGTTGCCAGAGGGAAGAGGGGCTGGGGGAATGGACAAAATAGGTGAAGGGGATTAAAGGGTACAAACTTCCAGTCATAAAATAAATAAGTCATGGGGATGTAATACACAGCATAGAGAATATAGCTGATAATACTGTAATAACTTTCTATGGTGACAGATGGTAACTAGACTCATAGTGGTGATCATTTCATAATGTAAGTGTCCAGCCACTATGTTGCACACCTGAAACTAATATAATATTGTATGTCAACTATAATAAAAAATAAAGTAAAATAAAATAAAGTAAAAGGAGCAATAATCCAGAAAGAATATTTTCCATATATATAACAAATTATTATCCTTAATATACCAAGAATTCCTACATATCCAATAATAAACAAAACAACCCAATAAAAATGGGTAAAGGATAGAAGCACAGAAAGAATAAGAGGCAGTTCCCAAAAGAAAAGATAAAATGGTCAATAAGCATAAAAGGAGGAACAAGCAGAAAATGAAAGTAAAAACAATAATAAAATACCAGTTCTTAGCTATCAGAATGACCAAAAAAATAAAGAGTTTGATTATATCAAGTGTTGGCAGACATGCAGACAAGGAAATGTGGAAAAACAGCCCTTTCATTACATTGGTCCCTTCAGAGGACAATAATTAGTGTGTATCAAACCAAAAATACACATACCCCATGGCCCAATAATCCCACTTCTCAGTATCTCCTCTAGACAAATACCCATGTGCATAAGAATCTTTATAAGCATTGCTTATAACTCTGCAAACAAGCCTAGAAAGGAGACAGGCTAAGTATTATGAAATATTATGTCGCTATTAAAAAGAATAAACTAGATGTGTATGCAATATCACAGGTAAATCCCCCAAGATGTGTTGTATCTTGGGGTAAAAGGCAACTGCATACAGTGGTACTACAGTATTTTACCATTTTTGTAAAACACACTCATACATACATATGCCCCTATTCAAGTTCACAAGAAGTACCAAACAACTTCTATGTGTGCATTTACATACATATCACAGTTTAAATAACATCCACAAACCTACAACGGTCATTACTGGTGAGAGGAAGAGAGGATTATGGCTGGGGTGTCAGTCAAAGGAAAATTTATCCATTTCTGTCAAGTTTTAATTTGGGGAGAGAAGCATTATCCATGACCTATTTGTGTAGCATTATCCATGTACTATTTGTGTACTTTACTAAATGTAAAATAACCAAAGTGTTTGCTGATGGCATGCAAATAAAAGAGTCATCCCTTAAGCAGGTGCCAAGACTGATGGGTTTGCACTTCCCAAGGAGCCCAGCCAGTACTGTTTACCTGGTAGGCTCAAGTACATGCTTGTTAAAATGGGTGAATGAATGGGGATGAAACAGGAGGTTGAAGCCAGATCATGAAGAGCCTTAATTTCTGAGTTCAAGAGCTTGTAATTTGTTTGAGATAACAGATAAATTAAATGAGATAATACATTTAACACAGTTTCTGTTGATACATTTTTAGCTTTTATGATTAACATCACATTTCAGTTCTATCCTGTTTCATGACCAGAAGATGGAGCTCCAAGCATTTAAACCTTTTTTTTTCTTCTTTTTTTCCTTTTTCTCTTTTCTCTTGTTTTGTTGGAGTCTTCATAGAGGTTGTGGTTTTGTTTTTTTAATTCTGGTTCCCATTTAAACCCTTCCATTTGTATTTAGTTCTCAGATTATCAAAATCCAATTGCTGACAGAGAGCAGATGGGAGGAGTAACCTATAGGGGAAGCTCACCCTTTAGGGGAGCTTCTTTGTTTGTTTGTTTCATGCACTAGTTCATAGATTTTTTTTTTTTTTTTTTTTTTTTTACAATGGCGGATGGCAGTGTCTACATATTCATGATATGCTGGTAGCATTGGGGGTTTTGTTTTATATAATTGCGTTTATTTTTACTTGTTGACAGTTTGCTTTATTTATTTATTTATGGCTGTGTTGGGTCTTCGTTTCTGTGCGAGGGCTTTCTCTCTAGGTGTGGCAAGCGGGGGCCACTCTTCATCGCGGTGCGCGGGCCTCTCACTCTCGCGGCCTCTCCCGCTGCGGAGCACAGGCTCCAGACGCGCAGGCTCAGTAGTTGTGGCTCACGGGCCCAGTTGCTCTGTGGCATGTGGGATCTTCCCAGACCAGGGCTTGAACCCGTGTTCCCTGCATTAGCAGGCAGATTCTCAACCACTGCGCCACCAGGGAAGCCCGTTCATAGATTTTTTTATCCAACTGTTCCCATTTGGAACTCCTCAAAATGGAAAAGCCCACTCTAAACAGGTGCTGACATCCCATGCTGTCCTCATGGGACGGAAAATTCCAATCCTGCTACACAAAGACTTTGTCACTATGTGCAGCCAGGAACTTGTGCATTGAGGGAAGAGAACCTGGCAGGGCTGGAATAGATACTTTGGACTGTTCTCCAGTTTCTGTTTTTCTAACATAATTCCAAAGAATTCTTCCTTGAGACCTCTAAAGACTCATGGGAAATAATGAATTTTCTAAATTTCCATAGTATCTACTCTATTACCATTATTTTGATGTTATTAATACAGCTGTATCTCTAGCTATTTATTGAAGATTCATTCATTTGTTCACTTTTTTTTTTCAATAAATATTTATTGATCACCACTGCAAAACTGCAGAAGGGTGGGCTTCCCTGGTGGTACAGTGGTTGAGAGTCCGCCTGCCAATGCAGGGGACACAGGTTCATGCCCCAGTCCGGGAAGATCCCACATGCCGCGGAGCGGCTGGGCCTGTGAGCCATGGCCACTGAGCCTGCACATCCAGAGCCTGTGCTCCGCAACGGAAGAGGCCACAACAGTGAGAGGCCCGTGTACCGCAAAACAAAAAAAAATTGCAGAAGGGTTATGGTAGGACACGCATGCACATGCACACACACACCCTACTCTAAGTCCTCAGTGTATTTATCCAAGAATACACAATCTAAGAAAGCCAAGAGAGACTCAAGCAGGAGCAGCATCACCTATTAAGATTTTTCCTTGCCTTTTGTTCCTTACCCTGAGGGCAAAATCGTCAGGGACTCTGGTAAGGTTCTGCAAGAAAAATTTCTTGCTTCACCAATTGCCCTGTTATACTCAGGCTTACATAGCTATTTTGAAAACAAAACAAAACAAAAAACTAACAATATATACAGCATGGTTTAATGGAATGTGTATATACATTTGGTTCCTCTGTTTCTTGATCCAAATTCAGCATCAGAGATACATGTCTTCCACTGGTCCACAACCAGGTATACTAGAGTAAAATCTTTCTACCCACTGCTTCCCAGAATCGTTCTTGAAAGGCTCTCGTGTCTGTACCTACCAAACTTCTCCCTGGTTCTAAACCAGTATTTCTAAATATCTTCTGGTTATTTCCAATTGTAAATTCAAAAAGGTTTAAACTGAACTTATTTTCTTTCTCAGTCCTTTTCCTCTCCCCATAAAAACCTGGTCTCCTTTCAGCTTTCTGGAGATCACTTTTCTGCATTCATCGACTTAGTAGTCTAAATTTAAAGTCTTGCAGAAATCACTTTGGATTTCATTTCTCCCTCACCTCCCACATGCAGTCAGCAAGTCCTGCCCATTCTACTTCCACAGTGTGCCCCAAATCCAGTCCTTGCATATATCCATTGTCAGCAACCTTCTCTCCCACAATAATTTCAGTAGTCCCCTAGCTATCTCTACTCTGTTTCTACTCAATCTATTCAGGAGATATGTATAATTTTTACACATATATACATTCTTGTTTTCATATTCTTTTCCATTATGGTTTATCCCAGGAGATTGGATATAGTTCCCTGTGCTATACAGTAGGACCTTGTTGCTTATCCATTCCAAATGTAACAGTTTGCATCTGCTAACCCCAAACTTCCAGTCTATCCCTTTCCCTCCTCCCCTCCCTGTTCCCCTTTGGCAACCACAAGTCTATTCTCTATGTCTGTGAGTCTGTTTCTAAAAAGGCTATATTAACACCATACCAGAGGTACCAGATAAATACAGGTACCTCTGTATTTTTATTTGCTAAATCTAGTAGCCCTGTACCATACCCACCTTCCTAAACACGTTTCTGGTCATGTAATGCTCCTATGTAAACTCTCCCCCCTTTCTACTACTGAATTAGTTATTTTAGTTTTTGGTTTTTGTTGTTGTTTTAGTTCCCTATCCATTACTGAATTAAAGCAAAACTCCTTAGCCCATCACTCTACAAATATTTTATTAATCACCCACGATGCACAAGACACTCTGATTTGTGTTGTAAAGAACGCAAAATAAATAATGTACAGTCTCTGTCCTTAAGGAGCTTACACGCTAAAGAATGATCATTGACATGAAGACAAAGCAAACATAGAGTGGTTAAATCCAATTTAGTTTGAGGGAGGAGAGTTGAGGAGGTTTCCAGGTTTATAATCTTGTTACCTAGATTTTAATTTGGCCTTAGGCCAATGAAAGTTTTTTTTAACCCCACCCACACCCTAGTTCTAAAAACCAGTCACTAAAACAAGTCAACTTCTTGACATTCACCCTTGGCCTGTGACAAAGCCAGTCCTGGCTAATGAAGCTTTTCCCCACCATATAAAGCAGAAGAAAGCAAGCTCTCTTTGCTGAGTTCCATAGCTGAGAAAACCAAGTATAGAGGTTTCATGACTTAGAATCCTGAATGATTAGAGGAGGCAAAAATGGAAGGAACAATTAGCATTCCTTCTGAAGCTAAATAAGACTTAAAGCCTTTGATGAATAAAGCGATTTCATTTGAATAAGCAAAATATAGACAGTGATATAGGAATAAGCAAATCAATAAGACATAATTAATATAGGAACAGCTGTTTCAAAGATTCAAAATTAAAAAGCAAAAACTTGAGGATATTCTAAACGTCTGCTTCTGGAGAATTTCAAACACTGAGATCCACTGGGTCACAAAGAAATAATGAGGACAAGATGATGCTGTCTGGCAACAGCTTCCAAAAAATAACCCTAGAATGTGGAAATGTATCTAGCCCATATATTTCTTATATACGTTCATCAGTGCTATGGAATCAATATAGAGTTATATGACTATTTTTGGAAACTTTAATATAAAGCAATTCTGTGATATTTTAAGAAAGAAACATAAGAACTACAAGACTGGGGGGAGAGGAAAGGGGAAAAAAACTTTATCTTCTACTTTTACCTTTTTTTATCTTTTGAATTCTGTAACATGGGCATATATAATTATTCAAAAAACATTAAACAAAAACTTTTTGTTTATTAAAGAATATCAGCTTATTATGGATATATAATGGTTTAGTTTTCCAATAAATTTCCCAAACACACACCATTTTGCTGCTGAACAGCAGCTCCCCAAATACACCTTGCCTATTTATGTGCTTTTCAAAAAATTCTGATTACTACAACAATCTCATTCAGCTATTTCAGATTCAGTCCTGTTCACTTAAACACTTCAACTATACTTTCTATCAAAACTCTACTTGTCCCATGACCCAGAAGAGTTCAGATTTTCAGTTTTGGACTAAAAGCTGAGGGAGTTTGGTGGGGCAGAGAAGAGATGGGCTTCAGGTAGTACAGGGACAATGAGTTCTGGCTCTTTGTCACCTCCACCCTCTCCTTTTTCTAGGTGTGAGCTCCTTTGGAATTGGGTCAGGAAGGAAGCAGGAGCATCTCCTCTTGTGATTGAGCAAACTCTCATCCCTCTCCTCGGTTGACTATAACTACTAGCCTGGACTATCATCTATGGGCTCAGGGAGGACCAGTGGTGGCTCCAAGATTCCCCTCTGCAGAGAGATTTGGTTACCTCCTTTAGCAGACGCTGCCCTGGTGGCCTTCCCCCATATATGGGTCCCTCTTTGCCCCCACACTGCATCAATCTTGGGACATCTGTGGCTCCCAGTCTCATATAATTCTCAGAGCCAGTTCTCAGGTCTGCAGGCATGTAAGGACTTCCTCATCTCCACTTTGAAGACGGAGACCCCCTCTCCACCTGGATTTTGTTCCACTCATGCCATTTCCACTCAGCTCTCGTTCCCCACATTCCCATAGCACACGAGGTGCATCAACAAGTCTGCTACTTAAGAAGGTCATACAGCCAGGGAACAAAATATCTGTTTACTTTTCTTCTCAAGTGATTTACTTGAGCTCCCCTCCCTCACACACTTGACTTGAGAGAAGGAATGACTCTGTACCTCTACTCCCTAAAAGGCTGTCTTCCTCTCTCCCAAAGTCCCCTGGGAGTCACAGGTGGTTGAGCCCATTCTCTAACTGTGGGCCTCTCAGTGAGTTCTACAGAAGGGTGGCTGACCCCAACTGCTAGTGACTCTATACATTTAGGATATGGACCACATTGTGCCTTCTGTCTGCAGTTTGGGTCTTAACAGTAGTTATGCCACAAAAAGAAAGTTCCTACTTGACATCCTATAATACTTGTCAATGGTTTCCATCATCCATATTTGGTTCAGACACCACCACAATTTCAAATCTAAATGATTAGAATTTTTATTTATTTATTTTTTGCGGTATGCGGGCCTCTCACTGTTGTGGCCTCTCCCGTTGCGAAGCATAGGCTCCGGACACGCAGGCTCAGCGGCCATGGCTCACGGGCCTAGCCACTCCACGGCATGCGGGATCTTCCTGGACCGGGGCACGAACCCGTGTCCCCTGCATTGGCAGGTGGACTTTCAACCACTGTGCCACCAGGGAAGCCCCTAGAATGTTTTTGATAATAACGGTTCTCAAACCTAGCTCACATCAAACTACCAAGAAGGCTTTTTTTTTTTTTAATACAGATATCCATTCTAGATCCACTTGATCAGAATGTCCAGGGCTAGGGACAGGGAATCTGCAATTGATTCAAATACAAGCAGCCCAATGTTTAGAAACTTCTGGGTGAGAACTCAAAAAAAAAAAAAAAAAGAGAGAAAGAGATTTAGACAAAAGGTCAAGAAATGATTTGGGTTAATTTATAAGCCCCATGGATAGAAACCATATCTACCTGATTCATTTTTGTAGCTCCAACACTTAGAGCAGTGCCTAGCACATACCAGACTTTCAGTAAATATTTGTTGCATGAATGAATGGATGAGTGGAACATTTCCATTTTATTGGAAAAACAACTATCAGTCTCACCAATGTGTACCATAACACCCAGTGGGAAACCAAGAATCTAGCAAAAGTATATGTATTTTTTTTTCTGTAGTGATCATAATAGAAATAAAGAGGTCTTTTTTGAACTTGGATGTAGCTAAACTAGGTGAGATGAGAAATGCTACTTAGGCTGACCGGCCACTGGGGTGAGACTTCTCAGGGCTGCCTCACCACCATGGCAAGATCTCAGCCATGCAGGATCCGGAACTGACCAGGAGGGAGGAAATCAGAACAAAGGTAGGGAGTTGGAAGAGCTCCATAACTGCCAAGCTAACTGGTGCATCCTTTTCCACCATAACAAAATGAATATGTAGTGTAACCTGCCAACATGATCAAATCAAACCATTTAAATTAAAGAGTGCTGGGGCTTCCCTGGTGGCGCAGTGGTTGAGAGTCCGCCTGCTGATGCAGGGGACACGGGTTTGTGCCCCGGTCCGGGAAGATCCCACATGCTGCGGAGTGGCTGGGCCCGTGAGCCATGGCCACTGAGCCTGCACTTCCAGAGCCTGTGCTCCACAACGGGAGAGGCCACAACAGTGAGAGGCCCATGTACCACAAAAAAAAAAGAGTGCTGGACTAGGAGCCTGCTGAGCTCCCAGGCCAATCCCCCACCCTCCAAAACCCACTCCAGGCCACGTGGGTCCGTGGGCGCATAGGAGAGAGGCTGGAGAGATCAGGAGAGGCAGGGCGGAGGGGCCCTGTGCAAGGAGCGGGAGAGGAGGGCAGGGTGATTGCCCCACTCACTCGGGCAAAGGGAGTCTGCTGAGCTCCCAGGCAGGTCCCCTGCCCTACAAGGCCCCCCCTTCCCCCCCAGCTCCACCCCACCGGCCGCATTCGTCCTGGGGGTATAGGAGGGAGGCTGTGGAGATCAGGAGAGGCAGGTGGGAGGGGCCCTCCCAGACCCCAGACCGGAGGAGCAGGAAAGGAGAGGAGGGTGTTTGCCCCGCCCACTCGAGCCCAGGAAGCCTGCTAGGCTCCCAGGTGAGGTGCCCTGCCCTCTGAGACCAGGGATGGGGGCACGCCTGGGCCTCTTCTGTTCCTTGAGCCTAAGCCCCACTCCCCACAGCCCGCAGGGCCTTTTCCAGCCCTGTGGGTCCTGAGCATTGGCCCCGCCCACTGCCCAAACCTTGCCCTTGCTTAGGCCCTGCTCTCCACAGCCAAGGCCTTCCCCACCCTTTTTCTTTTTTCCTTTTTCCCTCCGCTCCTTTCTTATTATTGTGGTACTGATGTATCTTCTGGTTGTTGATTCATCTATATTTTTATTTTTACATTCTTTCTAACATATCCGTTAGCTTCCTAGTCTAATTTTATTTTTTAGTTTGTTATTTTTCTTTCTTTTTTTTTTTTGCCACCCCACATGGCTTGCAGGATCTTGATTCACGAGCCCGGGGTCAGGGGGGAAGCTCCTACAGTGGGAGCTCTGAGTCCGAGCCACTGGACTAACAGAGAACCTCAGACCCCAGGGAACATTCACTGGAGTGAGGTGTCACAGAGTTCCGCATCTCAGCACCAAGACCCAGCTCTACCCAATAGCCTACAAATTCCAGTGTTGGAAGCCTCAGGCCAAACAACCAGTAAAACAGGAACACAATCCCACTCATAAAAAAAAAAACAAAAATGAGAGAGCAAAAAATATGTCACAGATGAAGGAGCAAGGTAAAAACCTACAGGACCAAATAAATGAAGAGGAAATAGTCAATCTACCCGAAAAAGAATTCAGAGTAATGATAGTAAAGATGATCCAGAATCTCGGAAATAGAATGGAAGCACAGATTGAGAAAATACAAGAAATGTTTAACAAAGATCTAGAAGAATTAAAGAACAAACAAACAGAGATGAACAACACAATAACTGAAATGAAAAATACAACGGAAGAAATCAAAAACAGAATAACAGAGGCAGAAGAATGAATAAGTGAGCTGGAAGACAAAATGGTGGAAATAACTGCCAAGGAGCAGAATAAAGAAAAAAGAATGAAAAGAATTGAAGACAATCTCCGAGACTGCTAGGACAACACTAAACACACCAACATTCGAACTATAGGGGTCCCAGAAGAAGAAGAAAAAAAGAAAGGGTCTGAGAAAATATTTGAAGAAAATATAATGTAAAACTTCCCTAACATGGGAAAGGAAATAGTCACCCAAGTCCAGCAAGCACAGAGAGTCCCATACAGGATAAACCCTAGGAAAAACACACCAAGACACATATTAATCAAACTAACAAAAATTAAATTCAAAGAAAAAATATTAAAAGCAGCAAGAGAAAAACAAAAAATAACATACAAAGGAATCCCCATAACGTTATCAGCTGATTTTTTAGTGGAAACTCTGCAGGCCAGAAGGGAGTGGCAGGATATACTTAAAGTGATGAAAGAGAAAAATCTACAACCAAGATTACTCTTCCCAGCAACAATCTCATTCACATTTGATGGAGAAGTCAAAAGCTTTTCAGACAAGCAAAAGCTAAGAGAATTCAGTACCACCAAACCAGCTTTACAACAAATGCTAAAGAAACTTCTCTAAGAAGGAAACACAAGAGAAGAAAAAGACCCACAGAAACAAACCCAAAACAATTAATAAAATGGTAATAGGAACATACATACCCATAATAACCTTAAATGTAAATGGATTAAATGCCCCAACCAAAAGATGCAGACTGGCTGAATGGATACAAAAACAAGACCCCTATATAGGCTGTCTAAAAGAGACCCACTTCAGACCTAGGGACACATACAGACTGAAAGTGAAAGGATGGAAAAAGATATTCCATGCAAATGGAAATCAAAAGAAAGCTGGAGTAGCAATACTCATATCAGATAAAACAGACTTTACAATAAGGACTGTTACAAGAGATAAGGAGGGACACTACATAATGATCAAAGGATCAATCCAAGAAGAAGACATAACAATTATAAATGTTTAGGCACCCAACATAGGAGCATCCCAATACATAAGACAAATGCTAACAACAATGAAAGGAGAAGTCGACAGTAACACAATAATAGTAGGGGACTTTAACACCCCAATTACACCAATGGACAGATCATCCAAACAGAAAATAAATAAGGAAACACAAGCTTTAAATGACACAGTAGACCAGATAGATCTAATTGATATTTATAGAACATTCCACCCAAAAGTGGCAAAATACACTTTCTTCTCAAGTGCACATGGAACATTCTCCAGGATAGATCACATCTTGGGTCAAAATCAAGCCTTGGAAAATTTAAGAAAATTAAAATTGTATCAAGCATCTTTTCTGACCACAGTGCTATGAGACTAGATATAAATTACAGGGGAAAAAAACTGTAAAAAACAGAAATACATGAAGGCTAAACAGTGCACTACTAAGTAACCAAGAAATCCTTGTAGAAGTCAAAGAAGAAATAAAAAAAAAAAAAATACATAGAAACAAATGACAACAATGACCCAAAACCTATGGGATGCAGCAAAAGCAGTTCTAAGAGGGAAGTTTATAGCAATTCAATCTCATCTCAAGAAACAAGAAATATCTCAAATAAACAACAAACCCTACACTTAAAACAACTAGAGAAAGAAGAACAAAGAAAACCCAAAGTCAGTAGAAGGAAAGAAATCATAAAGATCAGAGCAGAAATAAATGAAATAGAAACGAAGAAGACAATAGCAAAGATCAATAAATCTAAAATCTGGTTCTTTGAGAAGATGAACAAAATTGATAAATCCTTACCCAGACTCATCACAAAAAAAAGGGAGAGGATGCAAATCAATAAAATTAGAAATGAAAAAGGAGAAATCACAACAGACACTGCAGAAATACGAAGGATTATAAGAGACTACTACAAACAACTATATGCCAATAAAATGGACAACCACAAAGAAATGGACAAATTCTTGGAAAGGTACAATTTTCCAAGACTGAACCAGGAAGAATTAGAAAATATGAACAGACCTATCACAAGTAATGAAATTGAAATTGTAATTAAATATCTTACAACAAACAAAAGTCCAGGACCAGATGGCTTCACAGGCTAATACTATCAAACATTTAGAGGAGAGCTAACACTGATCCTTCTCAAAGCCTTCCAAAAAATTGCAGAGGGAGAAACACTCCCAAATTCAGTCTACAAAGCCACCATCACCCTGATTCCAAAACCAGAAAAAGATATCACAAAAAAAGAAAATTATAGACCAATATCACTGATGAACATAGACACAAAATTCCTGAAAAAAATACTGGCAAACAGAATCCAACAGCACATTAAAAGGATCATACACTATGATCAAGTGGGATTTATCCCAGGGATGCAAGCGTTCTTCAATATACTCAAATCAATCAATGTGATACACCACATTAACAAATTAAGGAATAAAAACCATATGATCATCTCAGTAGATGCAGAAAAAGGTTTTGACAAAATTCAACACCAATTTATGATAAAAACTCTCCAGAAAGTGGGAACAGAGGGAACCTACCTCAACATAATAAAGGCCATATATGACAAACCCACAGCGAGCATCATACTCAATGGTGAAAAACTGAAAGCATTTCCACTAGGATCAGGAACAAGACAAGGTTGTCCACTCTCACCACTCTTATTCAACATAGTTTTGGAAGTCCTAGCCACAGCAATCAGAGAAAAAAAGGAACAAAAGGAATACAAATTGGAAAAGAAGAAGTAAAACTGTCACTATTTGTTGATGACATGATACTATACATAGAAAATCCTAAAGATGCCACCAGAAAACTACTAGAACTAATCAATGAATTTGGTAAGGTTGCAGGATACAAAATTAATATACAGAAATCTCTTGCATTCCTATACACCAACAATGAAAAATCAGAAAGAGAAATTAAGGAAATAGTCCCATTTACCACTGCAACAAAAAGAATAAAATACCTAGGAATAAAGCTGCCTAAGGAGGCGAAAGACTTGTACTCAGAAAACTATAAAACACTGATGAAAGAAATAAAAAATGACATAAACATGGAGAAACATACCATGTTCTTGGATTGAAAGAATCAATACTGTGAAAATGACTATACTTCCCAAAGCAATCTACAGATTCAATGCAATCCCTATCAAACTACTAATGGCATTCTTCACAGAATTAGAACAAAAAATCTTACAATTCATATGGAAACACAAAAGACCCCGAATAGCCAAAGCAAACTTGAGAAAGAAAAGCAGAGTTGGAGGAATCAGGCTCCCCAACTTCAAACTATACCACAAAGATACAGTAATCAAGACAGTATGGTACTGGCACAAAAACAGAAATATACATCAATGGTACAGGATAGAATGTCCAGAGATAAACCCACACATATATGGGCACCTAATTGATGACAAAGGAGGCAAGGGTATACAATGGAGAAAAGACAGTCTCTTCAATAAGTGGTGCTGGGGAAACTGGACAGCTATAGAATGAAATTAAAACACTACCTGACACCATACACAAAAATAAACGCCAAATGCATTAAAGACTTAAATGTAAGACCAGATACTATAAAACTTTTAGAGGAAAACATAGGAAAAACACTCTTTGACATAAACCACAGCAAGATCTTTTTTGACCTACCTCCTAGAGTAACGGAAATAAAAACAAAAATAAACAAATGGGACTTAATTAAACTTAAAAGCTTTTGCACAGCAAAGGAAACCATAAACAAGACAAAAAGACAACCCTCAGAATGGGAGAAAATATTTGCAAATGAAACAACAGACAAAGGATTAATCTCCAAAATATACAAACAGCTT
Organism: Lipotes vexillifer; assembly: GCF_000442215.2. Taxonomy (NCBI): domain Eukaryota; kingdom Metazoa; phylum Chordata; class Mammalia; order Artiodactyla; family Lipotidae; genus Lipotes; species Lipotes vexillifer. The sequence continues at coordinate 839,955 of NW_006792529.1, forward strand.
ATGGAGCTCAATATGAAGAAAACAATCCAGTTAAAAAATGGGCAGAAGACCTAAATAGACATTTCACCAAGGAAGACATACAGATGGCCAAGAGGCACATGAAAAGATGCTCAACATCACTAATTATTAGAGAAATGCAAATCAAAACTACAATGAAGTATCACCTCACCCCAGTCAGAATGGCCATTATCAAAAACGCTAGAAACAATAAATGCTGGAAAGGGTGTGGTGAAAAGAGAACCCTCCTACACCATTGGTGGGAATGTAAATTAATACAACCACTAAGGAGAACAGTATAAAAGTTCCTTAAAAAACTAAAAATAGAATTACCATATGACCCAGCAATCCCACTGCTGGGCATATACCCTGAGAAAGCCATAATTCACAAAGAGACATGCACCAAAATGTTCACTGCAGCACTATTTACTATAGCCAGGACATGGATCCAACCTCTGTGCATCGACAGGTGAATGGATGAAGAAGATGTGGCACATATATACAATAGAATATAACTCAATCATAAAAAGAAATGAAGTTGAACTATTTGTAGCGAGGTGGATGGACCTAGAGTCTGTCATACAGTGAAGTCAGTCAGAAAGAGAAAAACAAATACTGTATGCTAACACATATATATGGAATCTATAAAGAAAATGGTACTGATGAACCTAGTGGCAGGGCAGGAATAAAGATGTAGACATAGAGAATGGACTTGAGGACATGGGGTGGGGGGGAAGCTGGGGCGAAGTAAGCATAGCATGGACATATATACACTACCAAACGTAAAATAGATGGCTAGTGGGAAGCAGCAGCATAGCACAGGGAGATCAGCTCCGTGCTTTGCGAGGACCTAGAGGGTCCTCTAGGACAGGGAGGGTGGGAGAGAGGCTCAAGAGGGAGGGGATATGGGGATACATGTATGCATATGGCTGATTCAGTTTGCTGTAAAACAGAAACTAACATTGTAAAGCAATTATACTCCAATAGAGATCTATTTTTTAAAAAAAGAAAAAAAAAAGAGTGCTGAAAATTTACCAAAAAATTCTCCCTCACTGGCTACCTTTTCTCCAGATTCCATTCTGTTTATCAGATTCAGAGGTTAACCAGTCTTTGTCTAAGCAAGTTACAAAGAAATTGATTCTATTTGAGCCTATTACATTACAGTCATGTTTAAGACCCCTTACTCTGAGAATAAACTCAGATCCCCTTGATTACAGTGTGTGGTGTGTAATCAGATGAGTTAACATGAGAAAATAACATACTTTTTGGGATTGTTTTGAGGTGGTGGTTGCTGTTATAGGTTATTTTACTACAGTTGTTGATATTGTTATCATTGCTATAGACTCACCAAGGAGAGATAGCAATCTCTTTTCCCCACCCCACTGCAGCAAAGAGGAAGCACTGGTTTCTAAAAGTTTAGCTCTTTGCTTCCCTCACCAGGAAGGAAGTAAACAGCTTGTGTTTGAGGAAGATTGGAAGAGATTCAGCTTAATTCCCCAGAGGCAGTTGTGTGGAGGAGAGATGGTAGGAGTTGCCACCAGGGAGGGGGAAGCATCTCCAACATGGAATGGGGACAGGATTTGGAGTTGTCACAGATGCCAAGCCATGGGCTCTCCCAGCACAAAGCACCCAGGGTTGGGGGAGGCTGGAGCTGCATGGCACAAGAAGGAGGCTCGACACCAGGCTAAGATCCCAATGACCAGTGAGAAAGAGTGAGAGGAGACACATCTTCAAAATGGATCCCAGGGGGCTTCCCTGGTGGCGCAGTGGTTGAGAGTCTGCCTGCTAGTGCAGGGGACACAGGTTCAAGCCCTGGTCTGGGAAGATCCCACATGCCGCGGAGCAACTGGGCCCGTGAGCCACAACTGAGCCTGCGCGTCTGGAGCCTGTGCTCCGCAACAAGAGAGGCCACGATAGTGAGAGGCCCGCGCACCACAATGAAGAATGGCCCCCGCTTGCCACAACTAGAGAAAACCCTCGCACAGAAACAAAGACCCAACACAGCCATAAATAAATAAATAAATAAAGCAAACAGTCAACAAGTAAAAATAAACACTATAAAAAAAAAAAGTAAAAGATTTTAAAAAAAAAATGGATCCCAGCGGCTTAGATAACAAGCTTCTGGGCAGTTACTGGAGATAAACCCTTAAGAATGGGGAGGAGCCCTCAACACTGACTGACATTTGGCATCTCACCACCAGTCCCCCTCATAAGAGGGGGCTTGGAGCCAGACTTCATTAGATTGGGAAAATGAAGTACTGTGATTTTTCTTGTGCCAAAGCATTGCAGAGAAATTTGTATGCCCTAAAGTTTGTCCAAACTCTTTAGCTCCAGATTTACAGGCAATCTCTCATCGGTTTACTTGTACAGGTGGCTAATCTGCTTGTGGGTGAATTTTATAGGCTTAACTCTCAGCAAATAATCTTATTTCTATATAACTAGGAAACACTTCACTGTGCTTCCATGTGCCAACAAAAATCTTGCCAAATATAATATTTCTTTCTACTGTTCACAGACAGGAGGAAACACAGTTATAAAAAACCCACTAGGGGGCTTCCCTGGTGGCCCACTGGTTAGGATTCTGCACTTCCACTGCAAGGGGCTCAGGTTCGATCCCTGGTCAGGGAACTAAGATCCTACAAGCTGCGCGGTGCAGCCAAAACAAAAAAAGATGAGGCAAAGAACCCACAAGGTCACCAACTAGTCAGACAAGTCCAAATAGAAAATGAGAACACCTAGATTAATTTTACTTTCTGACTAATAGAGATGGAGTTTTCTATGGAAGTACCAGATTCTGTGATTTCTGAGAAAAAGAAATGATATTTGTTGGCCTTATGTTAAATAACTTGTTCAGGATTCTACAGGAGAAAATATGCAGCAGGAGTAACTAATGATTCATTCCTCAGCTTGCTTTCTTTCTTTCTTCCTAACCTAACCTCTGTTTTGAGCTGCCACTGAAAGGCTACTGGCATGTAAAGATTGGGTTATTTGATATTAGATTTCTCTTCAATCCTTCCCTTCTTGTCCAGGCCTAGAAGAGAAATGCCTTCAGTTACCTCACCACTTCACTGTTGTAAAAGCTTCCCCAGCAGTCAACCTCTCCAATTTCTCTATACATTCTTATCAGATTAATCTTCCTAAATTAGGACCTTGACCATTTTACCCCATTCTCCGATCAAAACCCCATAATTTAATACCATTCCATTCAGAGGATGCTTACTGAGGAACTAGGAAGTTTAAGACACTGTGCTTAATACTGTGAGAGACATGAACTTACATAAAACAGCTCTGCCTTCAGGCAGTTTATATTCTCATAGGAGATGTAGACATTTCCCAACCTAGTATAAGGCAAAGTATGCTAACCTACTATAAGGATAATGTATTCTAATTAAGGTCAAGATTAAGGCTATGGCAGTCAAGGCAAAGGAAAGGATAAATTCGGTTCATTTTCTGATGATGCCCACTGCTTACAAAAGAATCCGACTCATTTATCTAGTGTACTTCATAAGCCAGCGCCATCAACCTACTCCTATCTTCTTCATTCCTTACAAACCCTCTGCAGGCTGGGTCGAAATGGGCTATTCAGCTCCGAAAGCATCTGGCAGTGTCCTCCTCCCCTGTCTCTCCTAATGCTACTTCTTCTGAGTAGATCATCATCCCAGGCCTCTCTGCCTGTCCAAATTCTACCCACTTTATATACCAACTTTTCTATAAAAACTTTCCTGCATCAACCAGCCAGAGTGGCCTCCCCCTCCTCAGTATCTGAGTCACTCACTGGAGTCTTTTCCTTCACCTTTAGTGACTGTGGAGTCACCTCCACATGCACTACAACTCCAGGACTCACAGGATTCCAGGTTCTTCCCGTCTAATATCTCTGCCCCAGTCCAGCATCCTAGCCTCATATCACCAGCCTCAGCCTTGTGATTTGGTCTTTCATTGCCCACATCCCTAGTGCTATGCCTGGTCCTCAATCTCCAACTCTATCTCTGGTAGCTAAGGGATCTGGGGCCTCAATATCCTGCCCCGACTATTGATGCCTCACACTCTTCCCCTCCAATGTGTGTTTCATGTGTCTTCCTATTTACCTCAGGCTATGAACTTGCCTCAGGAAAAAAGCAAAAACTCAGCAGAATTTGACTATGACTACTTTAGGAATTAAAGTACAGCATCACAACACGGATGAAACTTGAAAGACATTATGCTAAGTGAAATAAGCCTTACACTAAAGGACATATATTATTCTGCTTCGATGAGGTACCTAAAGTAGTCAGATTCATAGAGACAGAAGGCAGAATGGTGGTTACCAAGGGCTGGAGAGGGAGAGACATGGGAGGTAATTGTTTATTGGGTGCAGGTTTCAGTATGGAATGAAGAATAAGTTCTAGATATGAATAGCGGTGATGGTTGCACAATAATATGAATGTACTTAGTGCCACTCAGATGTATACTTAAAAACGATTAAAATGGTAACTTTTATGTTATGCATATTTTATCATGATAAAATAAATAAAATTTTAAAATGAATTATTCACCACATGAAAAAAAAGTAAGGCACTGAGAGTTTAGTGGAAAATCAAAATAGAGAACTCTCCATCAGCACTCATTTTGTTGAGATTCCTAACTAGCTGGCTAAATATCTCCTCTACTAAGATTTCATAAGACTGAATATTTGCTCTGGATATACCTTTGTTCTTTCTAGTTCTTGGCTCTAGTTTCTTCTAAGCCACTTTGTGGCCTGACTCTGAATAATATATTTTAAAATAAAGTGTGTGAGCGATTTAGAGCCAAGGATTTCTAAACAAATATATTTCACCAAAGTATTGCTTCCTGCTCATGGTCCTGCTGTTTGATTTTCCCACCCTCTTCGGACTTCATGTCCCATGGACTCAACCTCATTTGCTCCCTGACTAGTGAGTATATTTCTCCCATGAGAAAGAGAGGAACCAATGTCTTTCACTATCTCGGTCTCCCTCCCCCTCTCACAGATACACCACAACCATCTGCCTAGAATCATGGGTTCTTGGTGCCTCTAAAAGATACAGCCCTCTACTGTCTCCACAGGGATCCCATTGCCATAGCCACTGAATTTATTTACCATACAGCTCCCAAGGCTCTTCATTAATACTTGTCTTTTCCACCACATAGTGTTTCCTTGTATTATTTACCTCCTTGGAAGGCAGAAGTACTTTCTCATATGTCTTTATACTCTTTGTAGTGACTCTGACTATGCAAGCCACATTTTTTTGAAATATAACTAGAATGTCAGACACTTTTAGGAATCATATCACAATTAATGTCACAATCATATCACAATTAATATCACATATCAATCCAGAAAAAAAAAGTTTTAAAATTAACCATAGAATTTCTTTTAAGCATGAATCTATGTATTACTTTTAGATTTTGCTCCTGTTTACCTAAGTTCCAACAAAGTTCACACAAGCTGTTCTCAAAGTCCACTGAATTCCACTGCAACGCCCCTCAGGTATGAATCATAGAGATTTAATATACTGTCAGTTTAATAAATCCTGCTCACTCTAATGAAAATTTCCAAGATGATATAATATGAGTACTGTTCTTCAATCCTATAATTCACTTAAATGCCTTTGGTGGAATTTTCATAAAATTCTTCAGTAGGGTGGTTTCCGGTAAAATTCCTAGACTTTGGATGATGCCTTTGATCACTATTGTGAAAACTGTCTGAGTTCTATCCAAGTCTACCTAGGCTATCACCTAGGCTATAAAATTTCACCCAAATATCATTCTCGAATAAAGGAATGAGGACTTCTTAGAGAAATGCTGATTCTAGGGCTAGAGTGGGACAAATATATGAGGAGCCCAGAGCATCTTGCGGTGCCAGAAAGCTCAAAACACAAATAGAGGCATGTCAAAGGTACTCAGAAGCCAACCTGAAAGAGTTCCCAATGGCCAAAGCTAGAAAAATTTAAGCAACAAAATAAAAAATGTGGCAGGGAATTACAATCCAAAGTACAAAAGAAATATACGAGTCCATACTAATATAAATGAATGAGTGAATAAATAAATAAACAAATAAGGGAGAGTAAATAAAATTTTCTGACAGATGACTTCCAAAAATATATGTATGTAGATACTCCCCTTTCCAGGAAGTGAAAATTAATTCCCCACACGCCCTCTCCCTCTTGAGTGTGAGCCAGACTTAGGGACTTGCTTCCAAAGAATAGGGTTTGGAAATGGAATAATAATAACTTTCCAATGGGGAAAGCTGGCAAACAAAACCTGATATGGTTAACAACACCAGGATTAGTCATGTTGATAGCATGTACTCCTGATATGGTGTGATGAGAAGGGCACTTCAGCCCTGTGATATTCTTTCCAAAAACCTGTAACCTCACTCTAATCACAAGAAAAACATTAGACAAACCAAAGTTAAGGAATATTCTACAAAATACCTGACCAGTACACCACAAAACTGTCCATGTCATGAAAAACAAGGAAATATTGAGAAACTGTCACGAACTAGAGGAGATTAACAAGAAGTGATGACTAAATGTTAACGTGGTATCCCAGATTGGATCCTGGAACAGACATTAGTGGAAAAACTAGTGAAATCCAAATAAAGTATGAATGTCAGTGAATAGCAATGTACCAATGCTGGCTTCTTAGATATGACAAACGTACAATGGTATTGTAAGGATATCATTAAGGGAAACTGATGAGGAGTATACAGAAACTCTGCACTACCTTTGCAACTTTCTGTGAATTAAAATTATTCCAAAATAAAAAGCTAATTTTTAAAAATCCATTAATACTTTCTCCAGTCATCTTTAGAAGCAGATGGAAAAGTACTCCCCTGCTCATGGAAGAGGCCCCTTTTCTATCCTGGGACTTAAAAAAATCAATATTATAGACTCATGTCCATCTGTATATATGGCTTAATACTTTCTCTCAACCTTGTCATAACAGGATTTTTGGATCTTATTTCCATTTTGAGTTTTGTTGGCAACAAGAGAGAAATGGCCCCTTGAACTCTGTTTCTTTTTTTTTTTTTAATAAATGTATTTATTTATTTATGGCTCTGTTAGGTCTTCATTGCTGTGCGCAGGCTTTCTCTAGTTGTGATGAGTGGGGGCTACTTTTCATCACTGTGTGCAGGCTTCTCATTGTCATGGCTTCTCTTGTTGCGGAGCATGGGCTCTAGGTGTGCAGGCTTCAGTATTTGTGGCACTTGGGCTCCGTAGTTGTGGCTCATGGGCTCTAGGAGCACAGGCTCAGTAGTTAAGGCGCACAGGCTTTGTTGCTCCGCGGTATGTGGGATCTTCCCGGACCAGGGCTAGAATCCTGGTCTCCTGCGTTGGCAGGCGGATTCTTAACCACTGCGCAACCAGGGAAGCCCTGAACTCTGTTTCTGACAAGTGAGCACCCAAGATTCTTCTGCCAAAGCCAGCAAATTCCAGAATAAGTTTACGAAATTCTAAAATTTACTAGAAAACAATTCAACTACTGTTAATTCAATTAACTACTGCCAAAACAGAGTAAACAATTTATTTAAAATGGACAACCCAAGAATCACATGAAGACACAGCCTAAATTAACTATATTCTTTTCTATCAACAATATACTTAATTAGGGGGAATTCCCAGGTGGCCCAGTAGTTAGGACTCCACGCTCTCACTGCTGAGGGCCCAGGTTCAATCCCTTACTTATTATACTTAATTAATATAAGAATATATTTAAATGTATGTACTCTTTATGCTATGAGATAGCTATGTCACCATAAACTCTTTAATCTACTTTGGTAGTTAAAAATTTCTCAAAGGGAAAAATGCAAAACAAAGCTGAGTTAAAACAATTTGATCTACCAAAATTCCACGGCTGAAATTTTGAAACGTTTGTTTGTCTGCTGTAATATAGTACAGGAGGATACTTCAAAACATGTTATCAACTGTGATGCAAATAATCCCACAAAATTTCTATGAAGTCTGTGGCCATTGTACTCTTGGGGATTAAGTAGGCCCAAGAGAATTATGGGAAGTATCACAGAGGAAGTTCACAGTGAGTCTATAGTAATATAAGGAAGAAATGTAATGGGGACATTTTATTTCCCTATGTCCCCAGATACTGACAACTTTTAGGTTCTAGTCAATTGAAAATTGATAGAGGAAAAGTAGAAAAGATAGTCTGTCTCAAGGCAAAACTGAGGCAATAACAGTATCTACTAAAGAATTTAGTGGTAAAAAGAGCACAATCTACAGCAAAAACACTCAACAGGCAGTCTTTTACACTAATACCTATAATCATAAATATGCTTATAGAAATCCATGCTTTCTTTGGATAGTTTTTGGTTTTCAGTGTTTAATTTTACTTGACATAATTCAAAGAAGTGGAGCCAAGGGTAAGAAAGGGCTTTTTTGCTTGTTTTTCTAGATAGAAACAGATGTGTATTAGAGAACAATCCCTTATGAGTAACCAATGTACTGCAGTCACAGAGTCCAGACATATTACATCTATTCATCCTGAGGTTTCACATTTTAGGGAATAGCTTTCTCTATTTAATTTTAATTTTAAAACTTTCCTGAGGGGAATTTCCTGGTGGTGCAGTCGTTAAGAATCCACCTGCCAATGCAGGGGACATGGGTTCTAGCCTTGGTCCGGGAAGATCCCACATGCCGCAGAGCAAATAAGCCTGTGAGCCACAACTACTGAGCCCACATGCCACAACTACTGAAACCCACGCACCTAAAGCCCATCCTCCACAACAAGAGAAGCCACTGCAATGAGAAGCCTGCGCACCGCAACAAAGAGTAGCCCCTGCTCGCCACAACTAGAGAAAGCCCGGGTGCAGCAATGAAGACCCAATGCAGCCAAAAATTTTAAAAGTAGAATAAAAAATAAAGAAATTTATTTAAAAAAAACAAAACAAAACTTTCCTGAGTTGTACTTTACATACTGTCTTCTTAAAGGAAAAATTCAGCCTTGTTAAAATTCAACTTTATTCTTCTTCTTTAAGTTGTAGATGAAATCTCAAATTTGCTTTCTTGTTCCCAGGGTTGTCTTTCTACCACTTAATTCGAAAATAAAAATTGTCATTTATTTCAACTCTGTATATTATACTAATCAAAAAATTTGTATGGGAATATAATTATTTAGTAAATAACAGTTTAAGTAAAATTATCTTTAAATCATACCATATTCCCATAGATTAAAGAGATAATTGTAGAGATCTAGAGAGAGCTCTTCCTTTCCACTTTCTCTTCTCTTCTTTTCCAGAACAACTAAGTCAAAAAGCCATTAGGTGGAGACAAGCAGGATAGGCATTTGCACCAGGATAGAGAAAGCCATGGTGACCCTGAATGAGGTAATAGGAGCATCTATCTGCATAGAAGGAAGACCTAGCATGGATGTTGGAGACAGAGCAGGGTGAGGAAAATGCCCATGCATGAGGGTGCCTGGCTCAGGGTATTGGAGACTGGGTAGGTGAAATGGGAGTCAACTTGGTGGTGTCCAGTTGCAGGAGCCCTGCAGTCACTGAGGGGACTGTCCCCCTTCCTGGGTAGAAATTCAGGATGGACACTTGTGCTCCAAAGAGGTTTCAGGATCTGAGAGGGAAAAAATGTAGTTTTGTTCTACTTCCTCCATGAAATCAGGGAGAAGCCACTTTCAGAATACCCACTGACAACATAGGGTGGCTGCAGAGGGGCATAAATGGCAGCACATCAGGACTAGAGACAGAGGCGGCCTAAGAGAGCCAGTGGCCCAAATAAGCCCTATGGTTCCTGGAGAGGAAAATGGAAGGGAGCTGGGGATAATAAGACAGCCAGTGAGTGGGGGTAGGGAATGACCACAGCAGAGGATAAGGAGTCCCCATACTAGAGCCAGGGGCAATCAGCTTTCAGCAGCAGCAGGGGAAGATGCTAAAACTCCTGGCAGCAATTGCTCTGTACTGTACTACCCATGGCCAGAATATAAAGGATGTGTTACATATTCAGCAGATCAGTGAGGCCAGGGGCCCACAGGCAAAATTTACACAAGGCAAGACACTGCCAGAAAGGACTGGAGGGTAACACAAGGACCAGATAGATACCTATTCCCTGCCAGCAGGATGGTAGCATGAGCTTCCTCTGTTCCCAGAGGCCATTGCACTGGCAGAGGAAGGTGGGATGGAAAGGAGAAATACTGAGAGGGGGTCTGAACTTTGAATGTAATAATAACCTGGAAGAGAGAATTACTCTGAATTACTCAGGCGACAAATTGACTTCGGTTACAAAGAAATTTAAACTTATGCATTTATTCATCTAAGATGTGACTGTAAATTTCAAAACTAGGACATACATATCCAATGCTATTTTGGTCTATCCAGTATTTAATCTCTCTTTTGATAAAAACAGCTGAGTTTCCTGGGTACTATTTTTCCAAGGCCTAGGTGTTTCTTTGATTTTGTAGCCTGCCAAGAAATTCCTTTCCTTCCTTAAATTTGAAACTAGGTCTGTTTGTTATTTGCAACTAAAGGATACCAGCTATTATAAAATATATAACCCCAATTTTGTAAATTCACACACACACACACTCACACACACATCTACACATGGAAAAGATTACAAAGAAATCAACGAAATGTTAATAGTGATCATCTCTGGGTAACAGGATTATAAAATATCATTATTTTTTTCTCCTTTTGTTTATAAATTTTCTATTCTACACAATGAGTACACATTATATTTTTATTCAGAATATGGATAGAGAAGTATTATTCCTAAGTAAACATGAGGAAGCCCAATTTATTAAAAAGACATGTCATAGGTCTTTGTCTCTTGGCATCTTGGGCCAGCCAGCAGCTGCAAGCATAAGACCTATAGGGCAGCACTAGATAGAGTGCCTCAGACCTGAGTTTTAGCTCTGGCTGTGCACCTTCAATAACTCTTTCAACCTCCCTGAGCCTCAAGTATCTTCATCTGTGAAATGAAGGTTTAAACTCCCTATAAGACCACAGAGGTCACTGACCTGTCAACCAGACCCAAGCTCAGGTTCCAATTCCCAACATTTCTCAGATACAAGTGGACAAGACAAAACATCCCTGTTATGCCAGCCAAAGTCTGAACTTTCAGAATACTTACAAGAGAGCTCTACAGACCCCACTTGTTTTGCTTCTGAGACCAAAATCTAACAATATCACTTTGATGTTTTCCATCTTGTTTTCATGCTATCTATCAGAAGGAACCCTTACAACCCAGCATTGCCTGCCACCAGAATGAGAATGCAGCTAGCGCTTGGCCCTGACGTCAGCCCCAGCTCAGCCTAAGAACCCGGATGGTGCCATATCTCTCCCTACGCTTGGCACACTGCCTTATCATGCAGTCAGTTATCAGAGGCACAGGCAGCAGGGAAGGGCTTATGGAGGGATCTAGGGAGAGGCAGATTGCTACTGCTGCTTCAATCTGGGAAATCACGAAGCGAAGGAAGCGCACAGCGATGTGGTACCATATCTCACACCACATCCTCGGTTAGTGGGGGTCTGACCAGGCAGGGTACCTAGATGAAGCCCAGATGAAGTAGATGCATACAGAAGAGTGCAGCAAGGATGAAGCTGTAGGAATAACAAAGACCAAACTACCAACTTTTACCCCTGTTCTAAACTAACCATGACTTCATTTAACTAATTTCTCAGCTGTTTTTCTCTTCTTCCATTCTTATATCCATGTCTTGCAACTTCCTCTGGGAATTTGCTTCCTCTTTTTATACACATCTAAAAGTCCTCTTTGGCTTGCTGGGGATGAACTTCCCATGCACCACAGTGATGCATGACCTGAGACTCTCCACCATGTCTCAGGGGACACCAAACTCTCAGGGCTCTAAGAAAAATAGAAGCCCTGGAACCCTTTAATTCTGTACAGTAAAAACCTACTGTCCTTTTTTCTGTACATCTTAATTTCCAATCTAAGAGAAGAAAATAGACTGGAACTGGACTGGGTAATCTTTTCTAAGAAAAACTTGAATGTTTTTAAACACTAAAAGGAGAAGAAGTAAAATTTCAATGCAGAAAAGATACAATTAAGCACACTTGCAACCTTGGCAAGTACATTAAGGGGAGTGTAAAGGGAATTTGACTGCATGGGAGTCAGGTTCAGTCCAAAGAAAACAGGCGCAGGAATGCTGCCAAA
>NW_006792529.1:852242-865910 GCF_000442215.2 Lipotes vexillifer
AGGAATGCTGCAAAATGGGATCTAAAGAGATGGACTGAGTCACTGAGTGAAGAAGGGAAAGTACATAAAACACCAGAAGACATAGTCATTCCAGTGAAAGAAACACTGTAACCAGCAATGAGGAAGTTTAGAGGGTAGAAATGTTATTTAAACTAAAACTGAAGAAAAGCAAAGAGGGAGAAATAGCAATTTGTCTCTTTGCCAGTTCAGTGTTGCTGATGCAGAGGGAAAAGACTGAGGAATGTGGGAGGGATTGAGGAATTCCAATAAGAAGGTTATCTCCCTCAAAGAATGCCTGAGAAGGGTTTTTTTTTCCACAAGAGATTAAGTCATTATTCTTAAATAACCCAAGAGGTCATGCATTGACTTTCTGGGGCTTACCAGTATAATAGCTGAGCAGAAAAAAAATCTAATATGAAGTAGGGGAGCAGGAGGTAACACAAAGGATAAAGATCCCTCAAACTAAAAATAAGGAGGCACTTCAATGATTTACGGTTTAAAAAAATGTTTTTCGGGGCTTCCCTGGTGGCGCAGTGGTTGAGAGTCCGCCTGCCGATGCAGGGGACATGGGTTCGTGCCCCAGTCCGGGAAGATCCCACCTGCCACAGAGCGGCTAGGCCCGTGAGCCATGGCCGCTGAGCCTGCGTGTCTGGAGCCTGTGCTCCGCAACGGGAGAGGCCACAACAGTGAGAGGCTCGTGTACCGCACAAAACAAAAAAAATGTTTTTCAGAGAAAAACTTCTGACTCTGCAGACAAGGCTGACATTACAGACTGCATCATAGTTAACTGCCTACCAACTATTCTTAGTGAAAATGCAGTAGGATAGGAAGCCACAAACATCTTCTAAATAGTCCTTTATCCCTCTCTCGTAAGTCTGCTTCAAGTCACAAACATCGTTTTAATTCAGTGAATTAAAGTGTCACCTACTTACGTTCTCCACTTTCAAATCTATCACCAAAATTAAGCTAATTTAATAAACAAAGAAAATATAAATAAAATAAAATGTAGCCACTTTGAGAGAACTAGAGTTCCTTGATTATAAAAAAGAATCATTTCTATTTTGTTGCCAGTGGGGATTTCTGGTAGTTCGTCTATCTGATAAGCTTCAAAGACAATAGTTCTATTGAACTGTTAGAAAGGAAGTTGTTATGACCAGATTGCTTCCTGTGGTGAACAAAGGGCTTTTGCTGACATGGCAACTTCATGGTTACAGAGATAAGCCTGTAAATTTTGTCAAAAGTGAAAGTTGTTGTTTTATTTTCACTATTTCAAGAGGTAACAAAATCTTTAGACTTGCTTCCTAACTTACAAATGTTTCAAAGCCCATGTGGGTATCTATCATCTTAAGGCTGAGAATACAGGCAAAGCCCACAGGGCCAAGGATGCAGGGTTTTGAAATGAGTGCTTGGATTTGTTCACCTGAAGACTTTTTAAAGAGTAGAATCCGTGTTTCAGGTTAAAAGGCTGAGCCTTGGGAATGAATGCATTAAAAAATAGGATACTTTCTCCCTCATGTCCTTCATTGCTCTCCCTTTGTCCTTGGTGTGGAGTGTATCACTGGTAAGACAGAATAAAAGGGGCCACGTCTGTGAGGATCAGGGAAGTCCTAAAGCAGGTATGCTCTCCCCTGAGCACTTTCTCCGTAACAGACCCCTTTCCCGTCGTGGTTTAGGCTATGATGAAAAGACCTCGGAGGAATTACTAAAATATCATCTGAGGCTGCGTTCCAATGGCACAGTCTAGATCTGTGTGGTACTGGAAGAGAAAGGAAGTATGTCTTGATAGGTATGTCTCTAAATGAAAAATATATATGCTTGTTGCATTTTTCATGGTGGGACATCAGGAAGAAGACCTGAGGGAAGTCCAGGAAGGAGCATAAAGGCCCTAATGGACCGGAAAGAGAAGAGAGGTGTTAATGGGAAGAAGGAATTAGAGTTTAGTACTTTAAATATTTATTCAACTTCAACTCTGACAAGGGACATTTTGCCTTAGCGCCTAAATATACCCAAATAGAATAAACACCAACTTCAGATTTAAAAAAAGAAGTAAGTCATACATTAGAAAGTAACTACATCATTCTTCCTTTGAAAATAAAAGCAAATCATTGCAACAGACCTGGTTATATAATTTGCAAGGTCCAGGGCAGAATGAAAATGCAGAGCTCATTCCAAGAGGGCAAGAGCAGAGTATTAAACCAGGCAAGGGACCCTTCTGAGCACAGGTCCTGTGTGACTGCCCAGGATATACACCCAAGAAGCCAGCCCTGCCCAACAGTTAAGATCAGATTTGGACAGGTTCAATAAAGCATTGGGGGAGAAAAAAATCCCAGACGTAAACTCCCTCTGTAAAAATTCAAGAGGGAAAGCTTGATTATTGAAATCAGACCAGTTACCCTCTGCTTTTCTCTGAGCTGTAGTAGGTCTAGATGCCCTCAATGCTACTTCCCAATAGTAGTATTTTACTATTCCACTGGACCACAACCTGCTCACTATGAACAATGAGAACTCAGAAGGACATCATATACAACTCTCAGATATGGAAAAGGCTGAAAACATGTTCTGCATAGTTTTAGTTCTCTTTAAATACCTTTAGACTCTTGTAACACCGTGAGGCCAAACTAAATCTATGCTTTCATTGTTACGGGTTAGTGGTTTCAGTTCTGGAGCAAAGTGAAAACACTACTGGTAATTCACTATTTCATGTAATGCTAACATACCAGTATAAATGCTAGCATTTTATTTTAAAGTTTAAAAATTAGTGAAACTAAATATTTAATACATTTAAAATATAAAAGTTTATAAATATATTATAAATCAAAAATTTTAATTTATAAAAATATTAATGTTAACCATTCATTGTCAATGTGATAAAATTTTTCCATAAATTATTCAAAATATTTCTAAATTAAACACTATATTTGAATTAAGATAATTGAATTAACCATGAAAAGTCAGAAATAAAGCATACACTTTCAATAAAATGCAGTATAAAAACAAAGGCATCAATTATTATGTCATGATTAATCCTTGAGCAAAGTTTTCTACAATTTTTTTCAGTTGCTGCAGAAGTGCTCTGACTATATATTAGTTGGAAGAATGGGGAAGAATAATTACATGTGCCAACTCCAAATAATTGGCCCTTAATTTTCAATTAATAATATTTATTATTTGATAACTTTGAGATAAACTTTAGAAGGAACTTTTTTCAGGGACTACAATGTTTTGATTGATAATGATAGTCTTGTTTTACTGATTTTAAAGAGAAGAATTTTAAGTGCATTTTCATTTTCTTTAATTTCATTATGTAGAAGTGAAGACTCCCAAACAGAGTTAACTGTATCACTTTCAAAAGTATTATTCTTATATTCCACCTGTACAGAAAATCTTTGCACTGGAGTAAAAATTAATTTTGCAGTAGAAGCTTTCCACTACCACAGTATGGTTGCTTACTGAGACTCTCATAAACATAAACCTGTCTGCAGTAGTTATTTTTCTGTATAAATTGAGTTTGGGGGTCATTGTTCTTGATCTCAAATGATAAATAATTCAGACATTCATTTTTTTAAAACTCACTGAAATAATGGTATTACATGAACAAAAATATCAGCATGTAGGGGGTTGCAAATATCACTGCATAGAAAAGTAGCAGTTACCAAACACCAGTTTTGCCATCATTGTTATGATTCATTTGCTTTTGTAATCCAATCCCTCACATATATACAAAAGTTAATTTTATTTTGAGAATTTCAAGGTTATCCTTGAGAAAAGTAGAAATATGCTATAGTATGAAAAACCTGAGGTTAGAATTATTGTAATGAAATTTCAGATCAATGAACAATTAATAAATATTTCCATTTTAAGACAGGCACAGGGACTTCCCTGGTGGCGCAGTGGTTAAGAAACCACCTGCCAATGCAGAGGACATGGGTTTGAGCCCTGGTCCGGGAAGATCCCACATGCCATGGAGCAACTAAGCCTGTGCACCACAACTACTGAGCCTGTGCTCTAGAGCCCGCGAACCACAACTACTGAGCCCATGTGCCACAACTACTGAAGCCCACGCACCTAGAGCCCATGTTCCGCAACAAAAGAAGCCACCACAATGAGAAGCCTGCACACCACCATGAAGAGTAGCCCCCACTCGCTGCAAGTAGAGAAAACCCGCACACAGCAACGAAGACCCAGCGCAGCCAAAAAGAAAAGACAGGCACAGTATGACAAAGCATAACATCATCAACTCATTTTTCATTCTTTGACAGCAGCCAGCTTGGGTTATGAGGTAACCTTGGGAATGGAGGTTCACCACGATAGAACAAGATAGAAGGACCCTGGATCCCTGACACAGTGGAGTGCCACCAGCCTTATATTAACTACTTCAAGACATTTACAAGAGAGAAAAAACATTTTCTAGGTCATTATTATTTGAGATTTTCTGCCACTCAGCGTTAAACTAATACTTACTAATATAAAATTCTGTGTACAAAGTGGGCTGCTCCAAATACAGCTCCTGAAATATATGGCACTGTCTCAGTGAAAGCACTTGGAATACTTTCCTGTGGGCTGGAAAGTTAGCAACCCTTCATATGTCTTAGAAAATATTTAATAAAACTGTTACCTATGATAACTCAGAATGTAGACCACTTGCTAATTAAGAAGGCAGTACTTGGAAAATGGTTAGAAAAAATCAGCATACTTGCTGGCCGTGTCAAATTCTTACAAGCTTGAGCTAGAGCTAGCCAGACTTCAAGCAAAGGCGGAAAGAACTTCAGCTCTGCTGAGAAAGAGCTACTCTGCCGACAGCCTGCAAACAGAAGAAACTGAAAATCTGATAAATTAGAGCCTCCCAAGATTTAAAAAGTCAAGCCTTCTCTCCCCCAACTGAAATAGTTTTAAGCAATGTCTTAGAAACTGCAATCGTAACAGTACATACGCCCTATCTTACCAAAGTTGCTTAAAGAGATGGATTTAAGATTTTTGCCTTCTCCAACCAGCCCATTGCTTTAGTTGACTTCCTAGCCACCATTAAGCTGAGTGATGGGAATGAGCAGAACTCAAAGGCTACCAAGAAAGACCAGAGTTTTCATGTAAAAAAAATTTATGTCTAGGCAAGTATTTTGGCTGTAGTTACTTACATATGAAACTGACCGGTAGCAAATAGACTGGAAGTCTACTAAATTATTGAGCATTTTATTGCCAAAGAATTCCTACAAGTCTAGCCTATAAAAGGCTGTGATTATTCAAGTCCTATAACACACTGGACACCTAAATCTGAACCAGCAGAAAGTAATGGATATAGTGCAGAATCTCCCAGAGGGCAGTGACAGGGCTACAGAAGATGATGAGCAAGGGACTTCCTCCAGGGGAGGAGAACCAGGGCTTCGAAAGAGGCTGTGGAGAGGAAGGGCTAACCCAGAACTTACCCTTCTCCCAGAGAAGACAATCTTTCTTATTTCTGTATATTGGGATTTGAGTGTTGCCCATTCTCCCCTTTCGCAAATGGGTGTTTCTATTTTAGCTACCCTGCTCCTATACCACCATAGTACAGGAAAAGAGAAGCAAATAACTTATCCTTTAGTTTATGGATCACTGAACCAAGAGGAGCCAAACTTAGACCTGGTGGAAAAGACTGTACATCATTCAGATCCTAGACTTCATGACTTTGATCTGACTGAGACTTTGAAATTGTCTCTCTTAGAAAGACAGCAGCAAATGCATTATTTACGTAGGAGGAAGGGTGTACAGAGAAGACACTGGCAAAGACTGATGATTGTTCCCCAAAAGGTTCTGTAGCAATAGAATCTTGATTTGTATCTAGTCATGTGGCCACCTGAAATAAAAGCTACATTTTCCAAACTTCCCTGTAGTTAAGTACATGGCCTTCAAGTTATGTTGACTAAATTTTGACCAAAAGGATGTAGATAAAAGTGGTATACACATCCCAAGAAGTAACCTTAAAGGGAAAAGACATGCTTTTCTCTTTCCTTGCCTTCCTCCCTATTAGTGGAATGCAGACCTGATGAATGGAGCTGCATCACCTCTTCTGGACTAAGAAGTGACCTTGTAAATGGAGGTCATGCAGAAGAAGCCTGGGTCTCTGACACTATAAAGTGTTATATCATCTCCGGACCTCCTACCTCTAGACCTGCATTGTTCCATACACTACTGCTTAGCCATATGTGGCTACTGAGCATTCGAAATATAGCTAGCCCAAACTGAGCTGTAAGTATAAAATACGTATCCGTCTTTGAAGACAGTATGAAAAAAAGAATGTAAAATACAGTGTATTTTGATAATTTTATATTGATTACATGTCTAATTACAACATTTTGGATATACTGGGTGAATATTATTAAAATTAATTACAACTGTTTCTTTTTGCCTTTTTAACATGGCTACTAGAGAAATTTAAATTACATACATGACTTGCATTGTATTTCTATTGAACAGCCCTGTACTAAACTTTTATGTAGGAAAAATCTTCTTTCTTAAGCCCTTGTTATTTTGGATTTTCTGTCACTCACAGTTGAACTTAATCTTAACAAATTATCTACAAATACACTTTTTAAAATTCTATCTCAGGTCTCACACTTCTCATCTGAATTCCAGATATATAGTCTCAAATGTCTACTTAAAATTTCCCCTTGGCTATCTCAAAGGCATTTCAAACCTACAAGTCTCATACCAAATTCATGATCCTTTCGTACATACACCCACATTCAAACCAGTTTCTCTTCCACTGTAATCTAAATGAAATCACACCACCCAGTTACTCAAGCCAGGAACTAGGTGTAGTATTCCTTGACATCCATCTTTCCCTCACCCAGCATACCCAATTCATCATGAAGTCCTAGAAACTGAATCCAAAGTATCTCTCTAGTAGCCACTTTACTCCACCACCATGGCCACTACTCCAGTCTTAACTATCTTCCTTTCTTCTCTGGCCTACTATGACAGTCTCATCCAGCCTGGCCTCCTTCCAATACATTTTTCATGCTGCCAACAGAGTGTTCTTTTCAAAACCTTAATCTGGTCACATAAGCCTCAGGTTTAAAAGCTTTTGATGGCTTCTTATTGCTCTTAAGGTAAAGACCAATCTCCATTAAAAGGACCACAAAACTACATCATCTGATACGCTCTTCCCTTACTCTCTGTATTACTGCCATAGGGAATGTCCATGCTCCCTCATGTCAGAGAGCCTTTGCTTATGCTGTTCTCCCCATCTAGAACATGCTTCAGTGCCTCCCCTTCAACCTCTATTTGTCTAGTTGACTCCCATTCATACTTTGAAAATCAGGAAAACTTTTTCTGACCTCCAGTATAGGTTAGTTTTCATTATATGTTCTCACAGAATTATATATATCTCAGACTACAATCTTAGTTTATAACTATATATTCACTTTATTTATTTATGTCTGACTATGAAAATTGCAACTGTGCCTGTTTTTGTTCTCTGTTGTATTCTCAGTGCTTAGCGCAATTTTTGGCTAAAAATAGGCACTCAGTAGAGATTGGTGAAGAGTTAATGAATTTGTATTTATTTTTTTCATTTGTAAATATTTTATTTTAAATACTTAGGATACAAAAAGAATCAGCTCCCTAACACCACACACAAAAATAAACCCAAAATGGATTAAAGACCTAAATGTAAGGCCAGAAACTATCAAACTCTTAGAGGAAAATATAGGCAGAACACTCTGTGACATAAATCACAGCAAGATCCTTTTTGACCCACCTCCTAGAGAAATGGAAATAAAAACAAAAATAAACAAATGGGACCTAATGAAACTTCAAAGCTTTTGCACAGCAAAGGAAACCATAAACAAGACCAAAAGACAACCCTCAGAATGGGAGAAAATATTTGCAAATGAAGCAACTGACAAAGGATTCATCTCCAAAATTTACAAGCAGCTCACGCAGCTCAATACCAAAAAAACAAACAACCCAATCCAAAAACGGGCAGAAGACCTAAATAGACATTTCTCCAAAGAAGATATACAGATTGCCAACAAACACATGAAAGAATTCTCAACATCATTAATCATTAGAGAAATGCAAATCAAAACTACAATGAGATATCATCTCACACCAGTCAGAATGGCCATCATCAAAAAATCTAGAAACAATAAATGCTGGAGAGGGTGTGGAGAAAAGGGAACACTCTTGCACTGCTGGTGGGAATGTGAATTGGTACAGCCACTATGGAGAACAGTATGGAGGTTCCTTAAAAAACTACAAATAGAACTACCATATGACCCAGCAATCCCACTACTGGGCATATACCCTGAGAAAACCATAATTCAAAAAGAGTCATGTACCACAATGTTCATTGCAGCTCTATTTACAATAGCCAGGACATGGAAGCAACCTAAGTGTCCATCAACAGATGAATGGATAAAGAAGATATGGCACATATATACAATGGAATATTACTCAGCCATAAAAAGAAATGAAATTGAGTTATTTGTAGTGAGGTGGATGGACCTAGAGTCTGTCATACAGAGTGAAGTAAGTCAGAAAGAGAAAGACAAATACCGTATGCTAACACATATATATGGAATTAAAAAAAAAAAAATGTCATGAAGAACCTAGGGGCAAGTCGGGAATAAAGACACAAACCTACTAGAGAATGGACTTGAGGAGATGGGGAGGGGGAAGGGTAAGCTGTGACAAAGTGAGAGAGTGGCATGGACATATATACACTACCAAATGTAAAATAGACAGCTAGTGGGAAGCAGCCTCATGGCACAGGGAGATCAGCTTGGTGCTTTGTGACCACCTAGAGGGATGGGATAGGGAGGGTTGGAGGGAGGGAGACGCAAGAGGGAAGAGATATGGGAACATATGTATATGTATAACTGATTCACTTTGTTATAAAGCAGAAACTAACACACCATTGTAAAGCAATTATACTCCAATAAAGATGTTAAAAAAAAAAAAGAACGAGAAGCATTATAACACGGCATTTTAAGTTCACTTAAGTTCATTTAAATAAAATAGTTTCCTCAAAAGCTATATCCTATCAAGGAAGAGCACATTGAAAAAAAAAGACATAAGACATATTATACCCTAAAAGGCAGGCCTCTCAAAACTTCTCAGGGCGGAAAGTAAATAAATCTCACAAGTGATCTATAAGTTATTATGTATTATTATCAGTACCTTTCAAGGATAGCTTTTAAGTCACCACAACTGCCTGATATAGAGATTTACCATCTACTTCCAGGACAAAAACTTCTCCGTGTAAGTATATACTAAGAGACATCTTTCCCACAAACATTCTGAGTTTGGCCCAGAGTGAACTAGTTCATTCAGGACTCAAGAGCACACACATACAGAACTACTATCCATACCACTGAATCGGGATCTCACAGTGAGATCCAATGGCATTAAAGTATGACGATGGACAATCTGCGGTGGGGTGGGGATGGGTGTAGATGTGTTAGATCTACAAGGCTCATGTAGCATTCAATATGCATCAGAATTCAGAATTAAAAAGATGCAGTAGCAACATTATAAAGCAGAGGTTCAGTTAAGAAAAAAGAAAAGCAAAACTTCAGATGTCAGGGGTTTCATTGAATTAAAGTTTAATTCCTGCCCACATGAAGTCCTTTGAGACTTGCTTTCCTTTGTGGTCCACTTTCTAGACTCTGCTTTGGTATTATGACACCTCCTTATCAGCACATGCTTCCACAACATTGGTAATAAATGTCGCCTCCTGAAAGTGACATACATTGCTTCTACACACATTACGTAAGACAAAGTTTGCCACATGGCTATACCTCATTTCAAGGAGGCAGGTAAGTGCAATCCTCTTGTTTGCCTTAAAATAGAGGGGAAGAAGAACTAAGTGAACAGCATTAATGCTATCCATAGTGTATTACAGTCATCCAGATTTGTGGCAGTTTGTATAGTTTGACCCCAATCTTCTAACATTTCCAGTAAAAATTATATATGTGTGTGTCTGTGTGTGTGTGTGAGTCCATCAAATGAAACTACTTCATTGATATGATCTTATAGAAATGTATGTTTTCTATTTAATGATCATATCACATATGCTAAATGCACTAATAATTGTTTTTTGTTTTGCTTTTGCCTATGAATTTTCTAACTACATAAAAACAGGTAAAATACTTTTGTTGTGATTTTATTTTTTATTTATTGTAACACTCCTTTTATTATTGGAAATGAATTAAAGTGTCACAATAATACAAATCAACTACAGCAATAACCTTAACAAGTACACTTGAGCATCTACTGCATGGCAGACTTTTACACCTATTACACACATCTTATTTATTTATTTCATTTTTATTTTTTTACATCTTTAGTGGAGTATAATTGCTTTACAATGGTGTGTTAGTTTCTGCTTTATAACAAAGTGAATCAGTTATACATATACATATATCCCCATATCCCCTCCCTCTTGCATCTCCCTCCCACCCTCCCTATCCCACCCCTCTAGGTGGTCACAAAGCACCAAGCTGATCTCCCTGTGCTATGTGACTGCTTCCCACGAGCTATCTATTTTTGGTAGTGTATATATGTCCATGCCACTCTCTCACTTTGTCACAGCTTACCCTTACCCCTCCCCATATCCTCAAGTCCATTCTCTAGTAGGTTTGTGTCTTTATTCCCGTCTTACCCCTAGGTTCTTCATGACATTTTTTTTTTCTTAGATTCCATATATATGTGTTAGCATACGGTATTTGTCTTTCTCTTTCTGACTTACTTCACTCTGTATGACAGAATCTAGGTCCATCCACCTCACTACAAATAACTCAATTTCATTTCTTTTTATGGCTGAGTAATATTCCATTGTATATATGTGCCATATCTTCTTTATCCATTCATCTGATGATGGACACTAAGGTTGCTTCCGTGTCCTGGCTATTGTAAATAGAGCTGCAATGAACATTTTGGTACATGACTCTTTTCGAATTATGGTTTTCTCAGGGTATATGCCCAGTAGTGGGATTGCTGGGTCATATGGTAGTTCTATTTGTAGTTTTTTAAGGAACCTCCATACTGTTCTCCATAGTGGCTGTACCAATTCACATTCCCACCAGCAGTGCAAGAGTGTTCCCTTTTCTCCACACCCTCTCCAGCATTTATTGTTTCTAGATTTTTTGATGATGGCCATTCTGACTGGTGTGAGATGATATCTCATTGTAGTTTTGATTTGCATTTCTCTAATGATTAATGATGTTGAGCATTCTTTCATGTGTTTGTTGGCAGTCTGTATATCTTCTTTGGAGAAATGTCTATTTAGGTCTTCTGCCCATTTTTCTTTGGATTGGGTTGTATTTTTCTTATTGAGCTGCATGAGCTGCTTGTAAATTTTGGAGATGAATCCTTTGTCAGTTGCTTCATTTGCAAATATTTTCTCCCATTCTGAGGGTTGTCTTTTGGTCTTGTTTATGGTTTCCTTTGCTGTGCAAAAGCTTTGAAGTTTCATTAGGTCCCATTTGTTTATTTTTGTTTTTATTTCCATTTCTCTAGGAGGTGGGTCAAAAAGGACCTTGCTGTGATTTATGTCATAGAGTGTTCTGCCTATGTTTTCCTCTAAGAATTTGATAGTTTCTGGCCTTACATTTAGGTCTTTAATCCATTTTTAGCTTATTTTTGTGCTTACACTCATTTTAAAAGTTGATTTACTAATTTAATTAATCAATTTTTTATTGAACATAGTTGATTTACAATATTATATTAGTTTCAGGCATACAACATAGTGATTCAATATTTTTATAGATTATACTCCATTTAAAGTTATTATAAAATATTGGCTATGTTCCCTGTGCTATACAATATATCCCTGTAGTTTAGGTATTTTATACATAGTAGTTTGTATCTCTAAGTTCCCTATGCCTATCTTGCCCCAGCCACTTCCCTCTACCCACTGGTAACCACTAGTTTGTTCTCTATCTATGTGTGTGAGTCTGTTTCTGTTTCGTTATATTTATTCATTTGTTTTAATTTTTCGATTCCAGATTTAGATGTAATTGATAACATACAGTATTTGTCTCCAGAACTTAGTTTTGGTTGAGCCATGAGCAGTCACTGGTCATTCCAAATAGAAAGCAAATGTGCTTTGCTTACTGGAAGAGCCACTCTCTTCCTACACACCTCCAGATTTCTCCTTCCATCCCTTCTACTCCTAACTCAGCTGCTTTCAAGAGCAAGGTAATTGGAGGTGGGGGTGAAGTCTCCCTGTCCCCAAGGGGGAACAAAAAGTAGATGCATACTTCCAAGTATGCTGGAGAACTTAAGGGAACTGAAGGACTCAAACTTCTATGGCTCTGCTCTGTTGGATACAGGCACCTAAGTCATCCATTCTATGCAGTTCCCTGAGGGAAGGCAGTGCCCAGATTTGATTTACACAGTTTGGTCAGGGTTTGCAAGTAGGGATGTGACGCTAATGTGACCTTGTCTCCTAAGTCACCACCACTCCTGATTTTCCCTCTACGTCTCTAAGAACCCCTCAGCTTTCTTCATTGGGCCTTTCTGCTCTAATTCTTCTACTAGAAATTCTTAAAAGAAATAGAGGAGAGGAGAGTACAAGGAATCAGGGACTATCATGGGCCTTTAAGGGGAAATATCTGAATTGCCATGCTTAGAGGTAAGCTGATAATTTTATAGTTTCAAAGGGAGGAATGGTTGAAAATGAATGTGGAACACTGTCTTAAGCACTGATGTTTTCCACAGTTTCAACTTTGGTGGCCTTTCATTCTACACTTAGATATATGCTTTAAACCACATTCTAGAAGTTTTTTTATATGTTCATGGTTCCCATGTCTGTATCTCCAGTTCTATCCTATCTTCAAGTTCCAGACCAGCTTCTCAACTTGGCTATCCCAACAGGTGCTTCAACCTAATACATTAAAAAAACTGAAATAATTATATCTCTTTAAACGTTCTCTCCTTTCCTATCATGGTTAATGGAATCAACACCCTCAAGTCTCTTAAGTAAAAAACTGACTCTGAGTCCCTCCTCTTCTTAACCATCTACACCCAAATCCTATCTATTTTCTTTCAGAAATATATTCAAAGTAGGACCATTATCCCCCTTTTCTACTGCCACTAATTAAGTCAGGTTTTTCTGATTTCTATCCTAGACTAATGACATGGTACCCTATCTGGCCTCTCCTCCATCAATCTCTCCTATGCTGCATTTTTACACTCCTGCCATAATTATCTTCTTACCAAATATGATTACACCCTTCCCTTTGTTTAACAATTTCCCCTGATTTCCCACTAGCTTCTCTATAAAAGCCAAATTCTTTTGTCTGAGTATGATGCCCTTCATGATGTAACCCCAATACACTGTTCCAATTTCATTTCCTTCCACTCCCCACCACAACCTCAAGCTCCAAACCACAATGAACTTCTCACATATCTTTTCAAAACTCGATGCCTTTGCACATTTTGTTCTCTTTGCCTGAAATGCCCTTTCTTCTTCTTCTCTATGTAGCAAATTCCCATTGTCTTCAAGAGTAATGAGAGGTCACCTCTTCTCTCAAGCCATCCCTGATGTTCCTAGCATCTTCCATAGCACTTATTTCTGTGTATTCAATCTATTTCCTCATGCCATCACCTCTTCCACTAGACTGAATTCTTTAAGCGTAAGAATCATAGGTTTGTTTTTCATTTTTTTTTTTTTTTTTTTTTTTTTTT
>NW_006792529.1:866176-888850 GCF_000442215.2 Lipotes vexillifer
GACTCTCAAGCACTGCGCCACCAGGGAAGCCCTGTTTTTCATTTTTGAGTCCTGAATGCCTATGCAGAATGTCTTGAATGTGGCTGAATAAATGCTTATTGGCTTAATAACAATTTCTTATGTCAAGTCAGGATCCAATGAATGCCTTAGCCTGGAATCAATTCTTGAGCAGCCAAATGCTGGTATTTTACATATTTTACATATTCTATATTACATAAATTTTATTCTTTGAACCCTTCATTCCTTGACTAACTTCATTTAGGTTATTTAAATAAACATAATGAACTATCACATAGGGGAAAAAACACATTTAAATTTTATTCCTTATTAAAAGTTTAAGAAGTTTGGTAAAGGAAAATATAGAAACTATTAGCTAAATTAGCATCTATGAATTATCCTTGCATCCCTTTGTGTCATGAAAAATCAAGAATGTGACAATTTGACTAGATACAAATGTATTACTAATCACATCATTCCTTGTAATATCCAGAATGTCATTAATAAGATAAAAGAGTTTAATTTGAAGATCCCAAGAGATTATTCCAGCTACTAAAATTCTATTCTCTTCAGAGTGTGGATTTCATTGGTTTGGGCTATAGCATTTTACAGGCTATTGCATTATAGCTGGTCATTTTATCAAACTGATCAAACTCCTCCTGTACCATCTCAGAAACACGTCAAGTTCCTTAAGGACAGAGAGCTTATACTTATCCCTCCTCTCCAGGTAAAACATTCTGTGTACACCTTTGTTGAATTGTATTAAATGGAATGCTTTAGTCTTTCTTTACAAAATTCTAGATGATATTCTAATAAAGCATACTCATCTATTATCTGATATAATAAAATAGAACACATGTGCATCAAAAAGAATAAAAAGACTTGCTTTTACTCTTGTGTAATATTTAGCAGAAATAGAGAAATATTTTTAAACACTCTCTGGGCAGAGGAAACTGAAAAGTAATCGCTGACTCAGTCACTGGAGATGAAAACAGTTTATTTCTGTCAACTAAAAGAGATAGTACATAACAGACCCAGGAAAAGGAGAAATTTTTTTTTTCACAGAATACAGAAATGTGATTGCAAAAAAAAAAAAAAATTAGATGCTGAGCAAAGCAAAAATATGGTGTTCACTTATTATGGAGACTTTTAAGTCCTGAGATGCAAAACAAATAACTAAACCAAAAGATAACTTGGACAATACTTCCTAATGCCTGAAAATCCTTAAAATTTTAAATTTAACAATGTGAAAAATGAAAAACATTCTTATAACACTGGCAAGATAATCAAGTTATAAGATACCCTTACAATTTCATGCTCAGTCAGTACTCAGCTGTATTTTTTTCTGAGTGGCTGGGCAGTGAAACCCATAAGATTTGCCCTCTGAGACAGAGCCATTTAAAATACAGTGCTCTGCCCACTCATCAGACACAAGCAAGTGAATCATTCATCTTCTAGCCAAAATTAAGCTGGTTAATTGCATGGCTATCAACCTTGACATTTAATGTTTACATTCAAAATTTGGGGTAAAGGATAAATGAGTTTTTAACAACAACAAAAATTATATGAAGTGGACCATTAATGAAACTCTAACTGGAG
This sequence comes from Lipotes vexillifer, assembly GCF_000442215.2. NCBI lineage: Eukaryota > Metazoa > Chordata > Mammalia > Artiodactyla > Lipotidae > Lipotes > Lipotes vexillifer. The sequence goes on from NW_006792529.1 coordinate 867,773, forward strand.
AGAAACTAAATAATTTTTTTTTTTGGCAGTAGTACATAGTTAACTTTTTTTTGTTTTTGTTTTTTTAACAGCAGTAGTAAATGTTTTAAAAGATATATTACTTGTTTTTCAGCCTGTCTTTTTCTTGACCACAACCAGTATAGAATATAATAATTCTAAAATAACAACCTCCTAAGTTATGTTATTGTAGACTAGTTTTACAGCCCAACCCAAAGCAAAATAAACATCAGTAATGAATTGTTCCCATGAATCGACCTGAGGAAAGACTGTCACTAAAGACTCATACTACATTTTTAAAAGCCTAAGAAAAGTCGAACTCTGAGGTATGACAGTTTCATTGCTAATTTATGGCATCCCAGATTTCATCTAATTGAGCAATTATTTAATTAGGAAATAATATCTCAAGAATCTTATTGGCTCTAGTTGTAATCATTTACAAACTACTGATAAACTTAATGATATTTCAAAGGGTAAAACTGTTCATTTATTTAGTGCTACCTGTTGAAATTTAATGAAACCAAAATGCTGGTTTGTTTCATCTAAAAGTAGGGGACAAATATGTTTTCTTATTACAAAACACAGAGGTAACTGATTCATCATGTTTTGTTTTGTTTTTTCATGTTAGTCATTTGGCATCCAAGAAACTCAGTACATCATGGGAAGGGGGTGCAATAGGAGTCATATTTCTGAAAATGAAAATGCTATTTTCATATACTCTTGCTCTTGGCTCCTAAATTCAGGCATTTAGAGAAACATATTTCCCTTAGTTAAGTGTCCTGACTCAGGCAGAATTTATTTATTTTATTTTATTTATTTATTTATTTTATTTAACATCTTTTTTTTAACATCTTTATTGGAGTATAATTGCTTTACAATGTTGTGTTAATTTCTGCTGTAAAACAAAGTGAATCAGCTATATGTATACATATATCCCCATATCCCCTCCCTCTTGCATCTCCCTTCCACCCTCCCCTCCTCAGCCCTCTAGGTGGTCAAAAAGCACCACTCTGTCACTTCGTCCCAGCTTACCCTTCCCCCTCCCCGTGTCCTCAAGTCTTTATTCCCGACCTGCCTCTAGGTTCATCAGAACCTTTTTTTGTTTTTTTAGATTCCATATATATGTGTTAGCATATGGTAAGTCAGGCAGAATTTAAAAACAACTTTATTCTAAGCTGAATTGTTGTTACCTTGATGCTAAATGGTAGCAACAGATTAAATGTTTCATTCTTTCGTTTACCCCCCAAGAAGATCTTCTAGACTCAGTCATTCTTTGGAAACAAACACCTGATTAGCTTATTGATAAACATACAGAGGTGAAGCAAAAAGTAAATAAAATATATTTTTAAAATTCTAACTGGCTGTAATTACTATTTTCAAACTAGTATTCTCTTCTATTATTTGACTAGTCTAGGTTGAAAAATTAAATATAAAGCACCTAAATAAAAGACACTTATGAATCAGTTCATAAATTTAAGTCACATAAATCTAGGAAAGTGCATTCTTATTTCAGAATTCTTATTTGAAAATTTAGATGCTTCAGAATTTTGCCAACAATAAATGAGTTTTTATATTCCATCAACTGCAAGGCCAATAATGAGGGTTTGTACTTAGTATGGTGTCTTTCATTTTTGGCCTTCAAAACATTTTATGGGCCTTAATTAATTCTCGCCACACCCCTTGAGACAGGTTGGTATTATTATCCCCTTTTTATAGTTGAGGAAATGAAGTCAAAAAGAGATTAGTATGAGATTTGCCTAGTGACATAGAATAAATCAGGAACTCATTCAGTGTGACTACAGAACTCCTCACAGATAACCATGTTGTTGGCCTCTTCATTTCTCCTTCCTATCAGTATCAATGTTTTAACATTCTCCACAGAAAAAGTTTCTCAGTTAGCAACACAGTTAAGTTGAATTACTTTCTCATTCTGAAAAATTTACATTGCCTCTTTGAAGATTTATTTTATTGCTTTCTTTTTGCTACAAAGTTTATTGACATTTTGCAACTAAATGTACAACTTGGTACCCTGAGAAAATTAGAGTATGCCTTACTTACAAAATATAAAACTTTCAGGAAATGTCTAGCATACAGTTTGGATCATTTATAGGGATAATTTTAGAGTCCACAGAGGCCATTCACCAGAAATCTTTAGGTAATATTATTATGATACAACCACATGAAGTGACTCACGTTGGCTTGTTCAGGCTTGTGCTCTTTGTGAACTGAAGACCTGCCATAAACCCAGTTATGACTAGTTTCTCTGCCTACTGTGTTATGCCTCACATTGACTGTGGAAGTAAAATCTGTGTATCCATTTTTCTATTAGAGTTCAGTAGCAAATGTCTGCTACTGAAGAGAAATGAAAAAAGAAAACTGACACTTTTTCCTTCCTTTTTCGTTGAGACATTCCAAAAAGTTTATCTTCAGGCTTAACCAAATCTAATAGCTTTGCTTTCCTATCCCTTACATGACTAGCATCTCTTATTAAGAGAGATAATACCCATCTTTCAAAACAAAAATATCTTGTCTAGGTAGAAATGCTTATTGGGAGATATCTCTATTATTAGATTCATTCCAAGTTTGGTTTGCTTATGCTGTTTGGTTTTCTTGTGATGTCCTACTACCCCATTAAATCACGTCAGATCATGCCACCAACAAATGGTCTCTCGTCATATTGAACTCTTTCTTCTTCCCCTGCTCAACTTTGGATAATTTGTATAAAATACAACGCAATGATTATTGTTGAGGAAAAAGAGAGAAATGGCAAAAACACACCATTTTTTAAAAATTTTCCCTTATTTTAATTACCAAATCATTTTGTAAGATTTTGGACTATAATATTTGAAGGAAAAAAACCACCATTTTATTTCTGAAATTTTTGAAACTACACTATTCAAATATTTTATGCTTTACCTTTCACGCCCACTCACTTTTCTTACATAAAACCACCAATTTTTAAGTTTAGGATATTATTAGTCATATAATTTTAGTAGTAAACATGTTGTTTTAAAATTCTGCTGTACTACACAGGGAACTCTGCTTAATATTCTGTAATAACCTAAATGGGAAAAGAATTTTAAAAAGAATAGATACAGGTATATGTATAACTGAATCACTTCACCATACACCTGAAACTAACACAACATTGTTAATCAATTTTACTCCAGTATAAAGTAAAAATTAAAAAGAGTAAAAAATTCTGCTATACTAAATCATAGTAAATTAAAGTTCACCATACTGTGTATACATATATATTATACATATATTATATATATATATATATATATATATTTTATTAAGGAAAATCACAAGACTTTTCAATATGAATGAATAATTTGATAGAACCCTCATGTTTGATAGAACCCTCACGTTTGATAGAACCCTGTTGTTAGCAAATCTCAATTACTGGATATTTTAAATATTTTCCAAAGTCCACCAGTATGTGCCCATACAGTTTACGTATCCATACAGGATACGTTATAAAATAATCTTTTCCTCTTAAAATAGAAATATGTTCATTTCCTCGGAGAGCTTTCAAAAGACGGACACATCTTCTTTCAATATTTATTGCAACTTATACTGGAATTCTTACTCTAAGGTTTGGATAGAATCAGTTATACTTGTCAAATACTCCCAAATATTTATTTTAGGGAGTAGTTGATAAAGCTGCCTGTTCTATCTGGTAGCTTAAACTAGGTCAATTTCACCATTTGGAGCTAAGCACCATTCAGCACCCTTATCTCTCTAACAGCTAATCTTAAGTAGTTAAGTAGTAATATACTGGCATTCCTCTTTTTAACTGAGGCAGCAAGCATGCAGAACAAAACAAAACGAACAAACAAAAAATAACTGTGCAATAATCCTTGTTGATTTGGTGGTAGAAAGCTTGGTAAACTATTTTAAATTCAAAATAAAGAAACTTAAAACCACTTTCACACAGTTGGTGGATTCTTTCCTGTGTAGGACTAAGACATCATGGAATATATTTAATGAACTGTACAAGGAATGAAGCCTTTTTGCTCTTACAGACTTCATGTCAGAAATAGAGCAAAGCACATTAAATTCTTCTCTCATTGTAGTAAAAGCCCTGTTCGATTTCCTACATTACTGCCTGTTGCTGTATATCATGAATTTTTATGATATGATGTGAATAATATGATGCTTATTAGTAGCAGTGGTAGTCTTTCCAATAATCGTTCTATCATGCCTTAATAAACCAGACTCACATGTGCTCCAGGCATATGAGTTCAGTTTCAAAAGCTCTTTTATTTTTCACTGAGAACAACTGACCAAAACCTCCTCCCTCTTTTCCAGAATCAACTCTTCATTGTTGCTTCCCTTTTGATTTACAGTGAATGAAAAACTGCTCTAATATTATTGAGGTCTGTTTTTTACAGAAAATTAGCTCTGCTGAAAAAAAATACATATGTATTAATTAGTAGCCTATGCAAGACATAATTATTTGAAAGTAAACAATATGAAAGTGGATGAAGTAGATAATAAAGGAGGATATTTATTCATCATAAAACATTTCTCTGTGTCAAGCAATGTACCAGGCACTGGGGAGACAAGATGCAGACACAGCTTTGCTCTCAGAAACCGACAATTTAGTTAGATTAAATAGAAACTGTTTCTTTCTTTGCAATTCATGATGAATCTTTCATTTTTCCCCCATTCAAATATTTATCATCTTAGTTTGGGCACTTATCACTTCCTGCTTAGATCACTGCAATGGTCTCCTCTAAAAAGAGGCTAAAATGATTTAACCTCTGGTAAATCCCCCCCACTTGATCTTTCCTGGATTGACTATTCATTCTACCTTCTACTTTGATTATATTCATGCAGGTTTGTGTACTCCTGCTCAAAAAGTTTAAGAACTAATGCCTTTGGAATAAAGTTTTAATTTCTTAGTCTAGCCTCAGTGCTTCTAAAATCAGGTGCCAATCTACTCATCAATTTTAACTGCTGCAATATCCCTATACATACTATAAGTTAAACTATACAGTATATCAAACCATTCCCTATGTATGACCCATACTTTCCCATATTTCCATATTTCTATCTTGGATAACACTGTTCCTTTGTTTAGAATTCCCTCTGTTAAAATCCTACACATCTAAGGTCAAGGTCATGTGCCACTTCTTCCGTAAAGCCTACCTAGAATTCCTCCAGCCGAAACTACTCACAGGCACTCCCACACCCTTCCTCCCTCCCTCCCTCTCTCTCTCTCTCTCTCTCTCTCTCTCTCTCTCTCTCTCATCTAAATGCTTTCACTTCTTTGTATCACTCTTATGGCACCAATCAAATACTATCTTGTATTGTTATGTTTATTTATTTCTTCCTTACAAGCATATTAAAAACGCCCACATAACTCTTGGCATATGTCATATACATTGAGCGCTTAGTAAATATTTGTGAGGTGTTGAATGAATACAGTGAGAGGAACAAGTGTGCAGAGATGAGAGCAAATACATTGGTGGAGATAAATGTCATGGAAAACTTTGTAAAGGATAAAAGAAGTGGAGCTTAAATTTAATATTGAAGAAAGGAATTTTGTTCACAATTGTGTGTTGATTTATAGTTTCCTTACAAGAAAGCTCCAATTTCTCACATAAGAATTTCATTCATTTATAAAATATGGGGGAGGTACAAAAAAGTGTTGAAGTCAATAGGTGAAATCATCGTAAAAATTTCAGAAAAGAGAGGAAATTCAAAATATCTAAAAGAGAACTTGTTCATGGTAGCAGAATTATTTGTAGTCCAAGCGATTTAGATGACCAGATTTTATGTCCTAAAATATCTATTTACTTTTGTCCTCTCTATATTTATGGTGTCATCATGGTAAGTAGGCCCATCTGGGATAGGAGTAACTTTTCTGATTATTTGATACATATAACCTACTTCTTTCTGGCTCACATAGCTTTAAGGTGAACAGCCTCCTGACCACTAAAAGGTTTTGGATGCCTAGTGTTTTGAGAAAGGAACACAAGGAGAGAAGAGGAAAGGGATTGCAACTGTTAGAAGTAGCACAGGAGATGTCTCCCCTCAAAGCCACTGGTTTCAGAGCCCCCTGCTTGCTTCTCCACTGCAGTCTTTCTCCCTTTTCTCCCTTAAGATATAGTACTTGATTCAAAAGGAATGCTAGCTGACTACAGAAAGAAGATGAGAAATAGTTGTGTAAAGCATTTATTTGCCTATGGATGAAGGAGCTGCACACAGGCAAGGAGCTGTCAGGAGGTATCATTTCCTCTCTTCCACTACTATTTTAAAGAGATGAAAGAGGCAAATGTTCTTCAGGCTGGATTTAGACCTCAAAGCTCTGAAAAGGGTGAATTTCCGGTAGGGCAAGATAGTCTTGGGGAGGAATTCTTCAAACATACAAGGTCAAACTACTCTGGAGAATAACACAATAGAGTATTTGCCTAGGCTTGCAGAACAATCTGCATTCATTCAAGCCAAAGATAGTGGGGGAGGTTCACTGGCCTCCCACACTGGAAAGTGTGCTTAATGATTTGGCATCCTGAGAACTTATCCAGACTAGCGGGAGGAAGTCTAACTCTACAGATGTGCTTCTGTGAGAATTCTTCTTTCATTTCCCACTCCTGTTGAGAATGCAACTGGCCGCACATGTGGTAACCAGATGGCTCCCCAGTTCACTCAGAATATGAGGTGGTGAGGAGTCAACAGGACAAAGGGAAGATGGGTCGGCCTCTTACTGTACACCAACAACACATTCATCAAATCAAGCTCATCTATGTACAACTTTGTTTTTTAATAGCTCAGAGCAACATTTTTATCGATCAATCCAGAGTATATTTTCAAATTACACATATAACCCATTTCTCACTTTGCTCAGAAGAATAAATCATATTAAAATAAACTAAAAGTTTTAATTCCCAGCATTTCTATTACTTTGTAATGATATTAAAAAATAAAAGTAGACAGGATATAAAAATCTTAAATGTATAAGATGTTAAGTATTTCCTAACACTGTGATAGACTATTAAGATGATCTCAGGCACACAAATTTTCTTGAAAGCTAGCACTCAGCTCATCCACAATATCATAACTGATCCCCAAATGGGACACATAATTGAAGCACTGAAAGACCTTCAAGTTCCTTTTGAATGGTTGCAGATAAAATTGTGTTTAGCTTTTTGAAAGCAACTCAGATATAAAGCACATGAAAAATAAAGACATGGATGTAGCATTTTTATGTAGCACACGCTTATGTAGCAAAAATAATCCAGTATTCAGTGCTTTAGCCCAGGATCAGATAAGATTCAGCTTGCTTACAATGCTTGTTACCTATGCCATCCCCATCTTCCTGTTTAAATTTCATTGACAGCTGACCATTTCCTACACTAAACTTTCAAACTCCTTTGTTTGGCCTTTCTCCTCACATTCCTCCCTAACACTTCAGATGTACTCCAACTACTTCCTTACATAAAAATCCTGATCAAGACAAACTGGTCTATTTATTGTTTCCTGAACACATCATTCACATTCTTTCTACATTCATGGTTTCCGCTCAGCACTTTCGCATGTTTTTTATCCCTTCTCTATTACCTTTCTTGAAGATGCAGTTTAAGTGCTACCTCTTCCAGGAAGCCTTTCCCAACTCTCTCCCTACCAACAGAGCCGCAGACATTCACACCCTTGTGGAACACCCCCTTTCCTGTACTCTGACAAGTATTAACAGGAGTACCTTTTGGTCTTTACTTCATGCATCCATCCATTGCTATATGGCCTATATTTATTCCCTCATCCCAAGGTCAAGGATCAGGTCTACTGTCTATGCACAGAAACTGGAAATAAAAAGTACTCAATAATACTGTCACAGATAATAATGTTGATGTGATGATAATGGACATATGACAAACAAAGACTAGCCTGGGATCTCTTAGGAAATTATTGGCCACAAAAACATGAAAACACCCTGTTCCTTTGCTAAATTCCCTAGATATAAAAGTAACTTATACCATGTTTTGACAATAATCACCTATTTCCTCATTTCTTTATGGTAATTATATTCATTTTGGTATACCTCTTTTAGGACTGCATTTTAAAATTACATACTGTATATAAAAATATTATTCAAAACTATGATGTCTCACACTTGAAAACTCAGTACAGAATATTATTTCTAGAGATATTATTTAAGTTGTAGTTGGATTTTTTAGTGTTTCTCCCCCTAAGTGCTATAGTAATTTCCTTATCTATACCAGCCCATTCTGGTTTACTTACACCTCTGAATTTTCTGATAATTGATAATTCTTGAAATAGACAAGAGACATATATACCTGAAAATGTACTGTAATCCTCTGAAAACTTTCTATAACTGAGAATCAGAATTGTTAATTCTAGTCTTGGCTATATTACTCTGTCTCTTTTCTATCAGTAAAATGTGAATAATAATAGTAATCCCTTTCTTATTGCATATTAGATAATAGATATGAGATAACAGATTTGAAAATCCTTACAGGAACGGTAATACATAAAGTCAAAGCATTATCCATCAAGATAAAAGTCAGATCTCTTCACTGTCTGAAAAAATATATATTTTTTAAGTTACTAAGCACCTATAATGTGCCAGGCAGTCATTGCCTGGGAACTGAAAGATAAATAAGACCAAGGACAGGTTCTAGATCTCAAAATACAGTAGAGACAAGGAGTTAAATAAATAGAACAGAGGTCAGGAAACCTCACAGACTGTTTTCACAAGGCTTGTGAGTTAAGAATGGTTTTTACAGATAAACATTTGAAATCAATTTGATAAATGAGAACACTAACTTTGAACCACAGTTAAGAGAAATGTTATCCCCTCCAAAAGAATTCCATTCTTCCGGTAAGTTTATCTGTATTACAAAAACAAGTGTATTCAATTGTTTTTATTTTTGTCAATGAAAACGAATAAAATTTGTTTTCTCTCTTATTATATAAGTACCTACATAATATCTTTGGGTTTACCTCTTGGCCTTAAGGCTTAAAACATTTACAACTGTAGACTTTACAGAAAAAGTGTGCTGAATCCTGAAATAATTAAACATATAATATGGTAAATACAGTGATAGAGAATATAACTTGAGAATTTAAATTATTGTGAAAACTTTGGGAAGGAACACCCAAATCAGTCTGGTGTCATGGTTTCAGGGTAGGTAGACTTCTGGGAGAAGAACATCAGACTGAGTCTGAAAAACTAAGTAGAAGCAAATAAAACAAAAGCGATGATGGGCAGAAGGATCATCAAGGATAGTTGGTGGGCTAGTTCAGGTCCTCAGGTAAGCAGATGCCCAGATGCGATTCAATGTGATTAGTTAAGAGGTGAGGATGTTTAACTGGATATTCCTACCATGGACTAGATTCCAGTTATAACCAGCTGCCTGATGGTGTGTATAACCAGTTGTGGAGGAGCTCTGTGAGTGGGAGTAGGGATCTCTACTGAGAAGACACCATAATCTCTATTACTCCTATGGACATGGTCCTTGTTACATGTTCTCTTATCAGTGTGTTCATTGTTCAGTTTTTAAAGTTGCATTGTTTTATACAAAAAGTAAAATACTTTTTTTTATGGAGAAAAGTCTAGAAGATAAAATGAATTTTAAAAATAAAGTATTGGGCTTCCCTGGTGGTGCAGTGGTTGAGAGTCCACCTGCCGATGCAGGGGACACAGGTTCATGCCTTGGTCCAGGAAGATCCCAGATGCCGTGGAGCGGCTGGGCCCGTGAGCCATGGCCGCTAAGCCTGCGCATCTGGAGCCTGTGCTCTGCAACGGGAGAGGCCACAACAGTAAGAGGCCTGCGTACTGCAAAAAAATAAAATAAAATAAAAATAATAAAGTCTTTGCATTGACTGCCAAATTTTAAATACCTTCAGTAACAGATAGTGAATAGAACACATGTATATACTTATCCCTCTCTCTCACAAAACATCACAAAAATAATGGCAGAAGAGGAGTGTTTAAAGATATAAAACCTCAAATAAAAGAAGAGCTGGAGAGATAATAGCAGAGAGAACCATCAAAAATAAGTTAGCACAAGGCAGACAGCAGAAGCAAGAAGAACTACAATTCTGCAGTCTGTGGAAGGAAAACCACATTCACAGAAAGACAGGCAAAATGAAAAGGCAGAGGACTTTGTACCAGATAAAGGAACAAGATAAAACCCCAAAAAAGCAACTAAATGAAGTGGAGATAGGCAACCTTCCAGAAAAATAATTCAGAATAATGATACTGAAGATGATCCAGGACCTCGGAAGAAGAATGGAGGCAACAATCGAGAAGATGCAAGAAATATTTAACGAAGACCTAGAAGAATTAAAGAACAAACACCTAAAAGAATTAAAGAACAAACAAACAGAGATGAACAATATAATAACTGAAATGAAAAATACACTAGAAAGAATCAATAGCAGAATAACTGAGGGAGAAGAACAGATAAGCGACCTGGAAAACAGAATGGTGGAATTCACTGCCATGGACCAGAATAAAGAAAAAAGAATGAAGAGAAATGAGGACAGGCTAAGAGACCTCTGGGACAACATTAAATACAATTCGCATTATAGGGGTCCCAGAAGGAAAAGAGAGAGAGAAAGAACCCGAGAAAATATTTAAAGAGATTATAGTCAAAAACTTCCCTAACATGGGAAAGGAAATAGCCACCCAAGTCCAGGAAGCACAGAGAGTCCCATACAGCATAAACCCAAGGAGAAACATGCCAAGACACATTGTAATCAAATTGGCAAAAATTAAAGACAAAGAAAAATTTTTGAAAGCAACAAGGGAAAAACAACAAATAACATACAAGGGAACTCCCATAAGGTTAACAGCTGATTTCTCAGCAGAAACTCTACAAGCCAGAAGGGAGTGGCATGATACACTTAAAGTGATGAAAGGGAAGAACCTACAACCAACATTACTCTACCCAGCAAGGATCCCATTCAGATTCAATGGAGAAATCAAAAGCTTTACAGACATACAAGAGCTAAGAGAATTCTGCACCACCAAAACACCTCTACAACAAATGCTAAAGGAACTTCTCTAAGTGGGAAACACAACAGAAGAAAAGGACCTACAAACACAAACCCAAAACTATTAAGAATATGTTAATAGGAACATACATATCGATAACCACCTTAAACGTGAATGGATTAAATGCTCCAACCAAAAGACACAGGCTTGCTGAATGACAAGACCCATATATATGCTGTCTACATGAGACCCACTTCAGACCTAGGGACACATACAGACTGAAAGTGAGGGGATGGAAAAAGATGTTCAATGCAAATGGAAATCAGAAAGGTGGAGTAGCAATACTCATATCAGATGAAATACACTTTAAAATAAAGGAAGTTACAAGAGACGAGGAAGGACACTACATAATGATCAAGGGATCAATCCAAGAAGAAGCTAAAACAATTATAAATATATATGCACCCAACACAGAAGCACTTCAATATATATGGCAAGTGCTAACAGCTATAAAAGAGGAAATCGACAGTAACACAATTAGAGTGGAGAACATTAACACCTCACTTACACCAATGGACTGATCATTCAGACAGAAAATTAATAAGGAAACAGAAGCTTTAAATGACACAATAGACCAGATAGATTTAATTGATATTTATAGGACACTCCATCACAAAACAGCAGATTACACTTTCTTCTCAAGTGCACATGGAACATTCCCCAGGATAGATCACATCTAGGGTCACAAATCAAGCCTAAGTAAACATAAGAAAACTGAAGTCATATCAAGCCTCTTTTCTGACCACAACGCTATGAGATTACAAATGAATTACAGGGAAAAAAACGTAAAAAACACAAACACATGGATGCTAAACAATACATTATTAAATAACCAAGAGATCACTGAGGAAATCAAAGAGGAAATCAAAAAATACCTAGAGACAAAGGACAATGAAAACACAACAATCCAAAACCTATGGGATGCAGCAAAAACAGTTCTAAGAGGGAAGTTTATAGCTATACAAGCCTACCTCAAGAAACAAGAAAAATCTCAATAAACAATCTAACCATACACCTAAAGGAAGTAGAGAAAGAAGAGCAAAAAAAAAACCCCAAAGTTAGTAGAAGGAAAGAAATCATAAATATCAGAAATAAATGAAATAGAAACAAAGAAAACCATAGCAAATATCAATAAAACTAAAACCTGGTTCTTTGAGAAGATAAACAAAATTGATAAACCTTTAACCAGACTCATCAAGAAAAAGAAGGAGAGGACTCAAATCAATACAATTAGAAATGTAAAAGAAGTTACACCGGACACTACAGAAATACAAAGCATCATAAGAGACTACTACAAGCAACTCTATGTGAATAAAATGGACAACCTAGAAGAAATGGACAAATTCTTAAAAAGGTATAACCTCCCAAGACTGAACCAGGAAGAAATAAAAAATATGAACAGACAAATCACAAGCAATGAAATTGAAACTGTCATTTAAAATGTTCCAACAAACAGAGGTCCAGGACCAGATGGCTTCACAGGTGAATTCTATCAAACATTTAGAGAAGAGCTAACACTCATCCTTCTCAAACTCTTCCGAGAAAACTGCAGAGGAAGGAACACTCTCAAATTCATTCTATGAGACCACCAACACCCTGATACCAAAACCAGACAAAGATACTACAAAAAAAGGAAATTACAGACCAATATCACTGATGAATATAGATGCAAAAATCCTCAACAAAATACTAGCAAACATAATCCAACAACACATTAAAAGGATCATACACCACGATCAAGTGGGATTTATCCCAGGGATGCAAGGATTCTTCAATATATGCAAATTGATCAATGTGATAGACCACATTAACAAACTGAAGAAGGAAAACCATATGATCATCTCAACAGATGCTAAAAGAGCTTTTGACAAAATTCAACACCCATGTATGATAAAAACTGTCCAAAAAATGGGCATAGAGGGAAGCCACCTCAATATAATAAAGGCCATATATGACAAATCCACAGCAAACATCATTCTCAGTGGTGAAAAACTGAAAGCATTTCCTCTAAGATCAGGAACAAGACAAGGATGTCCACTCTCGCCACTATTATTCAACATAGTTTTGGAAGTCCTAGCCATGGCAATCAGAGAAGAAAAAGAAATAAAATGAATACAAACTGAAAAAGAAGAAGTAAAACTGTCACTGTTTGCAGATGACATGATACTATACATAGAGAGTCATAAAGATGCCAGAAAACTACTAGAGGTAACCAGTGAATTTGGTAAAGTTGCAGGATACAAAATTAATGCACAGAAATCTCTTGCATTCCTATATACTAACAATGAAAGATCAGAAAGGGAAATTAAGGAAACAATTCTATTAACCATTGCAACAAAAAGAATAAAATACCTAGGAATAAACCTACCTAAGGAGGTAAAACAGCTGTACTCAGAAAATTGTAAGACACTGATGAAGGAAATCAAAGATGACACAAACAGATGGAGAGATATACCATGTTCTTGGATTGGAAGAATCAGTATTGTGAAAATGACTATACTACCCAAAGCAATCTACAGATACAGTGCAATCTCTATCAAATTACCCTTGGCATTTTTTACAGAACTAAAACAAAATATCTTAAAATTTGTACAGAGACACAAAAGACCCCAAATAGCCAAAGCAGTCTTGAGGGAAAAAAATGGAACTGGAGGAATCAGACGCCCTGACTGCAGACTATACTTCAATACTACAGTAATCAAGACAATATGGTACTGGAACAAAAACAGAAATATAGATCAATGGAACAGGATAGAAAGCCCAGAGATAAACCCACGCACCTATAGTCAAGTAATCTATGACAAAGGAGTCAAGGATATACAATGGAGAAAATACAGTCTCTTTGATAAGTGGCGCTGGGAAAACTGGACAGCTACATGTAAAAGAATGAAATTAGAACACTCCCTAACACCATACATAAAAATAAACTCATAATGGATTAGAGACCTAAATCTAAGACCAGACACGATACAACTCTTAGAGGAAAACACAGGAAGAACACTCTTTGACATAAATCACAGCAAGATCTTTTTTGATCCACCTCCTAGAGTAATGGAAATAAAAACAAAAATAAACAAATGGGACCTAATGAAACTTCAAAGCTTTTGCAAAGCAAAGGATACTACAAACAAGCCGAAAAGACAACCCTCAGAATGGGAGAAAATATTTGCCAACAAATCAATGGACAAAGGATTAATCACCAAAATATATAAACAGCTCATGCAGCTCAATATTAAAAAAAACAAACAACCCAATCCAAAAATGGGCAGAAGACCTAAATAGACATTTCTCCAAGGAAGACATACAGATGGCCAAGAAGCACATGAAAAGCTGCTCAACATCACTAATTATTAGAGAAATGTAAATCAAAACTACAATGAGGTATCACTTCACACCAGTTAGGCTGGGCATCATCAGAAAATCTACAAACAACAAATGCTGGAGAGAGTGTGGAGAATAGGGAACCCTCTTGCACTGTTGGTGGGAATGTAAATTGATTCAGCCACTAAGGAGAACAGTATGGAGGTTCCTTAAAAAACTAAAAGTAGAATTACCATATGACTCAGCAATCCCACCACTGGGCACATACCCAGAGAAAACCATAATTCAAAAAGACACATGCACCCCAATGTTCATTGCAGCACTATACATAATAGCCAGGACATGGAAGCAACCTCAATGAATGCCCATCGACAGACGAATGGATAAAGAAGATGTGGTACATATATACAATGGAATATTACTCAGCCATAAAAAGGAATGAAATTGGGTCATTTGTGGTGACGTGGATGGACTTAGAGACTGTCATACAGAGTGAAGTAAGTGAGAAAGAGAAAAACAAATATTGTATATTAACGCATATATGTGGAACCTAGAAAAATGGTACAGATGAACCCGTCTGCAGGGCAGAAATAGAGACACAGACGTAGAGAACAAACATATGGGCACCAAGGCAGGAAAGTGGTGGTGGGCGGGGTGGTGGTGGGATGAATTGGGAGATTGGGATTGATATGTATACACTAATATGTATAAAATAGATAACTAATAAGAACCTACTGTATAAAAAAAATAAAATTCAAAAATTCAAAAAATAAATGTTAGTATCTGGAAAGCATATGATCAGGTAAGTAGTAACTGACTTTTTAGCAGACCAGAGGAAGCTGAAAAGTAAGTGCCTATAGCTGGGAACATCAAGAAGCAGACTCATTCATCTGGCAAACCTTGGAAAGCTTCAGGAATTGGAGGTGCCAGTGGGAGTCACAAATAGGAGGCTTGGTTAAAAGTTCAAATAAGAAACAGGCCCCTCCCCTCTATCCCCCCCAGCTCCTAACAACCACGTGAAGCAAGGTGACCACCTTCCCCAACTCAAAAGAAGACTAGACGTTTTTCCTTTGTAGATTTTGAACCAGAGGGACTCTGGACTTGAAGTTACTAAGCACAGATAAGGGCTAGAGTGCCATACTAAAATCAGGTGAATTAATTAAAAATCTGTATTCTGAATAAGAATTAAGCTGTTCTCCTATGTAGCTCTGAGAATACTGTCTGTAGCATTCTGGGATATCTGGCTGGATATCTTCTGATAACTGTTCATTGAAGCCCAACAAATGATTTCTTGATCATATAGTAAATGTATAATTTAATTCATAAATTTTTAAATGTACAATTTAAATGTATAATTTTTACATGGTCAGCTATGCCATGTGTCAGGCCCCCTATTCAAAAAGCAGGAAAAAAAAGAGTCACTAAAATTGTTAAAATATAAAGTTTTTTCCTATCTTTCTCAGTCTCTCTTTCAACTTGTTATGGTGTTTTTATTTGCTATTTAACACTTTCTAAGGAAAGAAAATTTTTTAATCTAAATTATTACCTTGATTTTCACTATTCATCTTTGTACAGTACCAGTTTTAAATGCAAATATGAGAACATTTAATTCATATACAGAATCACCAAAATTATTCAATTTGTATTTTGTAGCTCATACATGTATACGTATTTTGTTCTTACCAAAACAATAGAACTGATACATAAAACTAACTCAATTATTATTTCAAGTCTTGATATGCATACATTCTACCAATACTCTCTACTTCTGGCTTATTGGTATCATCACTTTCACCATAAGTGTTTTACAAATACTGCAAAGTAACAGGAGTAAGAAAGACTATGACAGGGTTCCATGCTCATTTGTGTTACTTAGAACGTCACTGCCTCCTTTCTGTATTAGAAACAATTCTGGTTCAAACAGAAAATGTGGCTTCTAGGGGTTGTCTGTCCCCACTTGGTCATAGACATTAACTTGCTTACTTCTACCACATTTGAGTCTCACTAAATTCTCACACACTGGAATTATGTGTTTATGGGGCATCTTGAACACTGTATGTAAATGGGCAGCAAGTAATGGCAGATATATTGCACATATTCCAGTGTTCCAACAGACTTTAACTATAATACACAAGTTCAGAGATAAAATTATTAAGAATTTTGGGGACTTCCCTGATGGCACAGTGGTTAAGAATCTGCCTGCCAATGCAGGGGACATGGGTTCAAGCCCTGGCCCGGGAAGATCCCACGTGCCATGGAGCCACTAAGCCTGTGCACCACAACTACTGAGCTTGCGCTCTACAGCCTGCGAGCTACAAGTACTGAGCCTGCGTGCCACAACTACTGAGCCTGCGTGCCACAACTACTGAAGCCCGCGTGCCTAGAGCCCATGCTCCGCAACAAGAGAAGCCACCGCAATAAGAAGCCTGCACACCGCAGCGAAGAGTAGCCCCTGCTTGCTGCAACTAGAGAAAGCCCAAGCAGCAACGAAGACCCAATGCAGCCAAAAATTAATAAATTAATTTTTTAAATTATTAAGATTTCAAGACAGGGCTTCCCTGGTGATTCAGTGGTTAGAAATCTGCCTGCCAATGCAAGGGACACAGGTTCGAGCCCTGGCCTGGGCAGATCCCACATGCCACGGAGCAACTAGGCCCATGCACTGCGGCTACTGAGCCCGAGCTCCAGAGCCTGCAAGCCACAACAACTGAGCCCATGTGCCACAACTACTGAAGCCCACGCGCCTAGAGCCTGTGCTCCACAACAAGAGAGGCCATGACAATGAGAAGCCCATGCACCACAACAAAGAATAGCCCCCAATCACCGCAACCAGAGAAAGCCCACACACAGCAACAAAGACCCAACACAGCCAAAAATAAATAAATAAATTTATTTAAAAAAAAAAAAAGGAATTTCAAGATAGCAACAGAACATTAAACCAAGTGAACAATTGTGTTAATTATTCAGTAATCAATGAATTATTCATTCATAAGTCATGAATAATTATATACTTTGCCTTCTGGATATCTTCCTTAGTGAAATGTTTGTTAAAAACTTTTGCTCATTTTTAAAAGTTGTTTGTTTTCTCATTACTGAGTTTTAAGAGCTCTTTATATATTCTGGATATAAATTCTTAATCAGATGTCTTTTTAACAACTATTTTCTCCTGATCTGTGGCTTGTTTTTTTCATTTTTGCAAGAGGGTCTTTTGAAGAACACAAGGTTTTAATTTTGATAAAATTAATCAATTTTTTTCTTTTATGGATCATGCTTTTTATGTCCTAAGAAATCTCTGCTAACCAAAGGTCACAAGAATTTTCTTCTATGTTTTCTTCTAAAATTTTTATGTTTCACATTTTGGTCTATGATCCATTTCAAGTTAATTTTTTTATATAACAGAGGTAAGTTTCAGGTTCAACTTTTTGCATATGATGTTCAATTGTGTCAGCACCATTTGTTGAAAATCTGTTACACCATTGAATCACCCTGTCATCTTTGTTGAAACCATTTGACCATGGTTATGTGGGCATCTTCTTGTGTTTATTTATTTATTTATTTATTTATTTATTTTGGCTGTGCCGGGTCTTAGTTGTGGCACACAGGATCTTGGTTGCAGCATGTTTTTTTAGTTGCAGCATGCATGTGGGATATATTTCCCTGACCAGGGATCAAACCCGGGCCCCCTGCATTAAGAGCACAGAGTCTTACCCACTGGACCACCAGGGAAGTCACTGTGTTCTCTTTATCTGTATGTCTACCCTTACTCTAAAACTGCACTGTCTTGAATACTGTAGCTTTATAAGTATTGAAATCAGGTAGTGTGAGACTTTTCACTTTTTCTATTTCAAAATAATTTTTCCTGTACTAGATCCTTTGCATTTCCAAACAAATTTTAGAGTATGCCTGTCAATTTCTACCTGAAAAGTTGCCTCAATTTTTATTTGAATTGCACTGATTCTATGACAAACGTGAGATAAATTTACATCTTAAAAAAGAGCAAGTCTTTTAATCTATGAACATGGCATATCTCTCAGTTTATTAGGTCTTCTTTCATTTCTTTCACCAATGTTTTATAGTTTTCAGTG
Source organism: Lipotes vexillifer (assembly GCF_000442215.2). Classification (NCBI taxonomy): domain Eukaryota; kingdom Metazoa; phylum Chordata; class Mammalia; order Artiodactyla; family Lipotidae; genus Lipotes; species Lipotes vexillifer. The sequence continues at coordinate 886,208 of NW_006792529.1, forward strand.
TATAAATCTTCCACATTTTTCTTAGATTTATTCCATAATATTCATGTTTTGATGCTGTTGTGATACTTTTAATGTTCCAATTTCTAATTGCTTATGGCAAATATACAGAAATATAACTGATTTTGTATGCAGTGAACCACCTAAATACACTCATTAGTTTTGGTAGATTTTTTGGGGGGCTTTTTGGGTTTTGAGGGAGACAATAATGCTATCTGAAAATATGAGTTTTATTTCTTCCTTTCTGTTTTGTATGCATTTTATTTATTTTCTTGCCTTACTGCTCTGACCAGCGTGTCCAATACAATATTTAACACAAGCAGTTTGAGCTGAGACCTATTTGCTATTCCTGATCTTAGAACTAAACATCTTTCACCATTAAGTATGATGTTAGCTCTAGTTTTTTTCTAGTGTATCAGGTTGAGGACATTATCTTCATAATTTGCTGAGTGTTTTTTTTTAAATCATGAATGACTATTAAATTTTTTTCAAACTCTTTTCCATATACTAAGATGATCATATGTTTTTTTCTTTTTCTGCCTGTTAATATGGTGAATTACATTAATGGCTTTTCAAATTGCAAACTCTGCATTTCTGGAATAATCCCCGCTTGGTTATGGTGTAGTAATTCATTCAAACATAAAAATATAGACAAGGATTGCAAGACATTTGAGAGGAGACTCTAACATGAAAGATAAGACCAAAATAAACAGGAAAAAAAAAGGAATGTGGAAAAAAGAGAGTACAATGAACAGAGAAAATATTCAAAACTAGCATTGATACCTTCAGTGAGATAAACTACCCTAGGAAAAATAACACAACACTGTATATATTTAAAAGAATTATTCAAAGAACTTAAAAGAGTTCCTGTAATTAAAATTTTTTTTTAATGACATTAAAAAATTTTCCAGAAAATAGAGGAAAAAAGAGCAGAAAATTAAGAAGGGGGTCGGGGGAGAACATAAGAAAATTAGAGGATCAGCATGTGATTGATGGTAGTTCCACAAAGAAAGAGCAGAGATATGGGGCAGTGGGGGCAGATAGGCAAAGGAATTAATAGAGTGACATTACAAGAAAATTTCCCTAAACTAAAAAACCAGAATTTCCAGTTCCCAGCAGAATGATATTAAAAAGACTTATATTATGCTCATTATTGTGAAATTTCAGAGCACCATGGACAAAATGGACAAAGATCCCAAATGTTCCACTGAGGAAACACAATTTACATACAATGACTCAGAAATTGGAATGGTCTCAAACTTTACAACTATAACCCTGAAAGTAAGAGACAGTGGAACACTGCCTTTAATATTTTGATGGGAAATAATTTCCAACATTATATTTAGAACAAATATCTTTTTAGACATTCAAGGGTCTACTGGAGGATGTATTCCATTAAATTAAAAGAGTAAACTAGAAAGAAAAAGGCGTAAGATCCAAAAATAGGAGATCAAACACACAATAAAGATAAGAGGAATCCCAAGACAATGTTGCAAAGAAATTGCAGATACTATCTACACAGCAGGCCTAGAAAGCAGAAAGTCCATACTGGAGCAGAAGAATGGAAAGCTCTAGGAAGAATGTTTCTGGGAGCGGGGGGGATTTTTTTTTTTTTTAATTTGAAGGTAACCTGGGTTTTATTGTAGAAAATTAACAACAATCCATGGATAATGTTAAATATTTTAAGAATAGTTTAAAAATATATAGCAATTTATCATTCCATAGGCCAGACATACTAAATAACTTATGTTTTAAATTGTTGTGGTCATCTTTAAAAAACAAAATATTTTGAGGGACTTCCCTGATGGTCCAGTGGTTAAGACTCTGTGCTCCCAATGCAGGGGGGCCCGGGTTCAATCCCTGGTCAGAGAACTAGATCTTGCATGCCACAACTAAAGGAGACCGCATGCTGCAACTGAAAATAAAAGATCCCACATGCCACAACTAAGACCTGGCACAGCCAAATAAACAAATAAATAAAAAATTTTTAAAAACATAAAACAAAAAAACAGAATACCTTGGAATAGTTGTCACAAGGCATTAATTAGCATATGTAGGAATTACAAGATAAAATGTGAAATTAACAAGGACAATTTTAAAAATTATAATTTCAACTAGAAATTAAAAGTCTTTATTTAGAGTGTTCAATTTTCATCATCATCGTTGTTATATAGCCCTTGAAGTGAACTGAATTCGATTCTGGATCAATTGCAGCAGATAACATTTCTTCCATTTCCTCCTGAGAAAAAGGCTCACCTTCTGCAGTCATATACTTGATCAGTTATTCCTTAGAAACCCATATTTAGCTGGATCTAATACCTCAAAAGCTTGAAGTAGGATATCTTTTGGAATTGGTCTGTATCTTCTTTCCAGTAGTACCTCAGTCATCACCGGAAGAAATCTTTTTTTTTTTTTTGCGGTACGTGGGCCTCTCACTGTTGTGGCCTCTGTTGTGGAGCACAGGCTCCGGACGCGCAGGCTCAGCAGCCATGGCTCACGGGCCCAGCCGCTCCGCGGAACGTGGGATCCTCCCGGACCGAGGCACGAACCCGCGTCCCCTGCATCGGCAGGCGGACTCTCAACCACTGCGCCACCTGGGAAGCCCGGAAGAAATCTTTTGAATCAAATGTATCCAGCGGGTTCTTC